>NC_135783.1:144523946-144641446 GCF_051106095.1 Pogona vitticeps | reverse complement strand
AAGGTATAGACCTTAAAAACAGATGCCAGGAGAGAGAGGTTTCCTTGTGGAGTCCTTATAGATTCCAGCAACCCCTTTCCCTTGGCTCTCGGTCTAGTCTCTCTTGGGTAATATATGCATTTTTTGTACTGTGGTGGTTGAAAAAGGCACAACTGGTGAGATTTTCCCTTCCTTCCATGTACTACATGGGAGACAACCAGTTTGAAGAGCTTGCTTGCTTGCTTATTTACCTACCTACGCTGTTTTCCCCAAAATAAGACGTAACCTGAAAATAAGCCCTAGTATGGTTTTTCAGGATGCTCGTAATATAAGCCCTACCCCCAAAATAAGCCCTAGTTAAGTGAAACCCCGCCAACCACCATTGTGCAGCAACCAAAAGATGACATGACTGTAAAATAAAACATCCTCTGAAAATAAGCCCTAATGCATTTTTGTAGCAAAAATTAATATAAGACCCTGTCTTATTTTAGGGGAAACACAGTACCTACCTTCCTTCCTTCCCCACTCAACTAGCAGCAAGGCTACTATTATTGGCAGCTAACAGAAGGACATACAACTAGATTATCATGGTCAACAGATAGCTTTCATAGTGGCTATTTTTGAGAATGATGGCATGGCTATAGGGCTTCACCCGTTCTCAGCTGGCCTTCCAGAAAGTCTTTTTGTTACAGATGCTACTGCTTCTGTACTTTGCTGTAGAACCATTCCCCTTCTACCCCCACCCTCCCAGGGACAGGTGATGTGTCTCACAGGACAGATTTGAACCAAAGAGATCTGTCGCTTATACTGACGGATGATCCATATCTGAAGAGATGAGAGAAAGTGGTTGTAACAACAGTTTAAGAGGATGGACCTATTCCATATTTAGAGAGTGTTCTGACATCTTTATGTGCATCACACATTTGGAAGGGAGCTCAAAGATAATTTAGCCCAGATTCCTGCCAGTACAGCTCTGTCATTCCTGACAGATGGGTATCTAGCCTTTGCTTTAGAACTTCAGACAAATGTGAGTCTACTGTGTTAAGTGGTGGTCTGTTTAACTGTTGAATAACTTGAATTCTTCTTGGTGTAGGTGAAATCCAGCTCGTTTACTTTGAATTTGAACACATGATTTACCCTGCAGAAAAACAGAAAAAATGCTCCATACCCTGCAGAAAAACAGAAAAAATGCTCCATCATATATATGTATGCCACCAATTAAAACATTTGAAGATGAATATTGCCTCCTAATCATTTTGTCTGCAGGCTAAACACGCTCAACTCCTTTAGTCTGTCCTCATAGGATCTGTTGAGCTGTATCTAATTGCTAGTTCCAGAGTGCCAATCCCAAGTAGAGCACTGAATCAATGGGACTTACATAAGCATTGACATAACAAGTTTGCTTTATTCAATGGGTCGACTCTAGTCAACAGCAATTGTATTCAGGTCATTAATCTAAGGTGGCTATACTTGGTTTCATCTTCTGTATTTATAACTACATTTTGAGTTAACTTTCTGTAAAAGGTCTTGTACAGCACAAACTGCAGAGTTTATTAGATTTGGATTCTTTTCCTTCTAAAACAATCTCCATATTAATCATGAGCTCTTTTCACAGGGAAGTGTTGTTTATTCAGTTTTATTAGCAGTGGACCAAAAGACATATTAAATGAGCTTGAACCTGACAAGCATGGCCAGATGTGAAAGATGAGAGGGCTCCTGCATTTTTGATAGAAAAGACTTTCTGCACAGAAGTTACATCCGTTTTTGCATCTCCAAACTCCCCCAAGTCTGGAGGGATCTAATTTTCATGTGTTGTGTCTATTACTGGCTGTCACCGAGGAAGATGTTTTTTTTTGCTTCAGTTGGTTGCTAGGGATGTACTGTACATGAAGAAACAAAATTGTTTTTCTTTCCCTTTATTTCTTTTTCGTTTTCTTTTTATTTTTTTTTCCGTTTTCTTTCAGTTTTGTGTTTTTAGCTCACCAGTGCTTTTGTTTAACAGAAAGAGGAAAGCCTCTTTTGGACTATTTTGTTTTAGGCTTTCCATTTGTGCTTCCTGCCTCTAGTCCAAATTCAGCCGTACCGAATGGTTAGAAGCTACTCCAGCAAAACAACAACAACAACAAACCCCCACCCAGAGAGGCAAGCCAACAGAGAATCAATCTGTTCCAAAAACAGGCAACAATACATGAGAAAGAACATCATCAAACTGCTAGATAGCCAAGTGGTTTAGGTCTCTGGTTGCAGAGCTGGAAATTTGAGTTTGATTCCCCACTGTGACCCTTTGAGAGTGTCTGAACTTCATAATCCACAAAGTCTCCTCCTCTGCAGTTCTGAGATTATTATTATTGTCAGGCCCATGCCAAAAATACCTCACTCACCCATCAACAAATTCAAAAACCAATAAAACCTCCCAAAATTAGAGAAGAGAAAGCAACAGGATGAGTTCATTGCCACCTACCCAGCACAACAGAGAGACTCTGGGCCTATGCAGTGATTGGTTGCCTCAAACAGAGCAAAGCAACAAGCAAAACAAAAAAAAAACATTTCTGAAACTCCCTACCAAAGAATGCTCCTTCAACAAAATAAATACACAGGAAATTAACCAAATAACAAATTCTTTTTAAAAAACCAGTCAAACAGGAAAAGCTGTCACTTCTTCCCACATAGGAGAAAATATAGCAAAATGAAACACACACACTGAGCCCCCTCTACTCTCAAAAAAACAAAACAAAAAACCCAAGGAAAACAAGCAAGCAAATAAGGACAAAAAATTCAATCAAACAGAAAAGGCCCCCAGTCAAAACTACCAGAATTCCCCTTTGAGTCCTGTTTCCCTGAAAATAAGACCTAACCTGAAAATAAGCCTTAGTATGATATAAGGCCTACCCCCAAAATAAGCCCCAGTTAAGTGAAACCTCACCCTCCACCATTGTGCAGCAACCAGAAGAAGATGACATGACCGTATTTGAATAAATGTAGATTGTTGTACATGAAAAAATAAATAAAGCATCCCCTGAAAATAAGCCCTGATGCATTTTTAAGAGCAAAAATTAGTATAAGACCCTGTCTTATTTTCAGGGAAACAGGGTACGTAGCACCAGACAAACAGTTCAAGGTGGAGGAAACTAGGATGGATCTGAGCTACGCACAGAGGAATTCTATCAACAAGAAATGACTGTGAAGCAAATTGCACTTCTCTTCACTGGGTTCTAACAAATTCAGGGTTTTTATAGGTGATTGCTCCACCCTTTTGGATGCTGTAAGTTGCTGCCGACAGCAGCACTTGTGAAGCTACTAGATGAAAAAAAATGTAAGTAATTTGTCAGATGTTGGGTGAAAGAAAGTTTAAATGAAACAGGAAGCCCAAAAGACCACAAACAAGTGTGTGGCCCTCTTTCATTAATGTGAATAATTTGTGTTTTAGAGGGTCTATTTCAGGGAATTAATGAAAGGACAGAAAAATGAAAGAAAGAACCTCTTACACGTATTTTTCTTTCGTGTAAACACTCCAGAAGTGACTTACTTACTTTACAGAATATCTTGTAATGTTGAATGATGAAGAGTACAATACATGGTGCACTGAAATCTGTGAGATGTATTGAATGTAAATTGCAGCCTAACAGAGAGAAATCATAACAAAGGTAGAAATTTGCCATCCATTCCCCTCATTATCAAGTCCTCTTCAATGATATTCAATGTGTATTTTTCTCAAGGCTATGTTTGTTTGTTTAATTATTTATTTGTTTATTCATTAATTAGCTATAACTATTTATATTGACTCAGTAGGCCTTATGCGTGGGAGTATTTTAGACTCAGGATGAAGTTGGGATTGAATGAGAAGATGGAGATTTCTAGAGGAAAGGAGAGTGAAGGGAAAAGCATGAATAAGTGATAGATCGTTTAAAAACTGTTTACAAAGAAAAAGTCACAAAAACTGCTTGGAAATTGAGGCAAGCCAAAAAGGGTTTAGACAGACTTTTGGGAAGTAGCACTACTAAATAGCACAGTTACAAACTGATAAAGAAAAGTTAGTAACATAGAAAAGCATAGGGAAGGAGAAATTTGCTATGGCAAGTAGCAAAGAAAGACTGAATGGAACAAACAAACCAGATATCATTACAATAAAAGTACAGTTATGATGATATGATCATCTCATAAATGCCACCATGCCATCCAAAACAGAATACAATACTATCCTTGACTTCAGCTGTAAACTCAGACTCTGCAATGTGTTGCCCTAGGCCAAAAACCTGTTTTGCCTATGGGGAAAGCGGGTTGTAATTGCTAGCAACATGGAATTGTTGGGCATATATATTTCACATGGAAGACCCAGTGGTAATTGACCACGTGGACACAACTGAGTCTATATAAGCGGCTGTAAAATTCAAGGCAGCTCTATGGATTTCCATAAAGGTGATTTGGACTTTATTTATTTGACAATTTCCTGGAAGTAAGCCATGTTTAATACAGTGAAGTTGCTTTCTGAGTAAACCTTTTACAGTTTGGGAGGTGGGGTCGTAACCCTTTTTGTTTTCTAAAAAATGAAGTTTACCATTTATATTGAGTAGAGAAAAACTGGCAGTATTGTTAAGATATGTATCAGTGGGTTGGGTACCTGGTTCTGGAAACGGATCAGGAGTTTGATATCCCACTGTGTTTTGTAAAAAGTTCTTCATCGTCTTCGTGAATCACAGATATGGGTTCTTTCCATGCATGCGTGAAACTCCTCAGAACATTCTAGAGCTTAAACCAGGGGTCTCAAACATGCTGCCCGGGGGCCATTTGAGGCCCGCCGGATGATAGTTTGTGGCCCCCGCCTTGCCTGACCCCCCGAAGTGCCCATTCATCCGCTGCTGTCAAGAGTAAAAAAAAAGCCTCGCCTTGCTCGCCGGCTGTCTCCCAAAACAGCGCCTCTTGCGCCCTCCATCCGGTAAGTTTAGATATCTTCATAGACATTGTCTGCTGCCTCCTGAGTTGTGTGACTCTGCATGCAACAGATAATGTGTAGTGATCTCTTAACGAGTCAAAAATTGTTTAACTTGAGTTTGTTGTTCAGTTCATTTCCTGTGCATTTATTTTGTTAAAGGAACATATTTTGGTAAGTTTTAGAACTGTTTTTTTGTTTTTGTTCGTTGCTTTGCTTTGTGTGAGGCTTTACAAGAAAGAAGGTGAAAAACAGGGCTGGGAAGAAGAGAGAGAGAACCTCAGAATTGAAGTGAAACAAGGAACTAATTCTAAGTTCTAAAAGAATTTTTAGGAAGATTCACGAAGAGAAGTGGTGGACAAATGATGATAAGAAGACGATGAAACAATGAAACTGGTAGGTGATTCTTTTTTACACATAAAGCTCTAGTAATGATCCCAGAAACTTCCTCAATGTGTCTGCATTGTTGTGATAGTGGGTGGGAGATCACATTGTTCAGTCACAGTGTCTGCATATTCAGGGTCTTAAGATTAAATGTACAGACATACCAGGTGATGTGATTTCAGGTCGCACCTGGGACTGCTGGGAAACAAGAACAGAGTGGAATTTTTTGAGCCCCCATTTTTGAAATTCTAAAATCCAGGTGTTTCTCAAAAATATAATTAACCAAGATGAAGCACATGGACATTTTTATTGGTAAAAACAGAAAAACTAGGCTGAAGTTGTATTAATAACATAGGAGATCATTTTAGATGCTCTAAGGTTTTTTTTTAAAAAAAAACAATTCAAGCCAAATTGGGTAGCATTACAGAGTAGCTGGGTGGGGCTAAACCCTGAGGGAAAACTGAAGTGGTCATTAGAAAATTATCTTCTTCCAGTGGAGGATCCTTCTGTTGAACAAATAAATTTGGATTTTCAAAGTTGGACTAAAAACAAAGGTAAATGTGTTTATTATGAGTCGGGAACACATTCAAATCCATGTTACTGTAATACAGCAAGTGCTGAAGACTTCTGGAAATTGCAGTCCAAGAGGATCTGGGGACCCCAGTTTGAGAATCGCTAGTCTAATGAAAGTGTTACATTAATATATTTTGCAATTTTTTTTGTGACTGACACTACTACCTCAGGTTTCCAAGAAAAACTACCTCAGGTTTCCAAGAAAAACTACCTCAGGTTTCCAAGAAAAAGGGGCTAGAAGAGTTGTCATATGAGGAAAAAGTATTTTCATGGATTTTCAACCTTATAATACAGCGACTAAGAGAAGGACGTGACAGAAGTGTATATAAAATGATGCTCATGGTAGGAATAATGGAAAGGGAGGAGTTTTTCTTCCTGTCTCATAAAGCTAAAGCGTAGGGACATCAACTGAAACTGATGCAGGATAAAGAAAACATCTCCACACAGCTCTTACTGTGTTCTTTTGGTTTTAGAAAGCATCAGAATGACAGGTTAACGAACTTTAGCAATAGGTTCAGCAGAATGTCTTATTTTAAAAGGCCATGTTTCCATCTTTTTCCTGGAAGGCATTTAGAAACAAGTCTGATGGAGCTCCTTGGAGAGTGAGTTCCGCTTGAAGGAGGCCGCCATTTGCATTGTTTGACATGCTAGCACATTGGTTCCCAATCTTGGATCCTCAGATGTTCGTGGACTACAACTCCCAGAAATCTCGACCAACTCTACTAGTGGTGAAGGCTTTTGGGAGTTTTAGCCCAGGAACATCTGGGGACCCAAGGTTGGGAATCACTGTGCCAGATTAATCCTATATATCGGCGTTAGTGACTTCCATGTGGATGTGCAATCTTTTCCACATCTGGCGTGATGGCATCTCTTGTCTGGAAGAACACTGTCCAAGCTAAACTTAGGTGCTTCATCCTGGTTTCTAAACAGCACAAGAAATAGGGATTTCTGAGATACTGTATGGCATTCCTGAGATACTGATGGACAAAGATAAAAAAAAGTTCTTCACCATGGCTATCAGAAGCCGCACCAGCTTTTTTTTAAAAACTGGATCAGTTTCTTTGAAATGTGCTTTTCTTTACGAAAGTGGGGGCCTCTAGTATCTTATGGTTGCATGGAAGTCCGTGCTAAAAGCCAGATTCTTCCACTTGCAGTGTGATTGCAGGTTAATCACCTGTCAGAAAAAGACCCAGCTGAGACATCCAAAGGTTTCAGGGGCTCAGAACAAGGGCTAATAGATTACAAAGCTGCAATAGTAAAACACATTAGGAGGGATAAGAGCACACGAGGGAGAAAGCTGAGGACGTCTGCACGGGTATGCAGAAGCCTGCCTGTATCCTCTGTTGCGCAAGTGTGAGGCTTGAGTGAAGCTTGTTGAAAATAAGGAGCTTGTTGAAGATAAGGAGCTCCCTCTTTTGAGGGAGAGGAACACAGCTGATCCTTTCAAGGGGCAGAAGAACTCTACTTGATCTCATGGGTGTGTGTATGTGTGTATCTGTAGTTCATGAAGTAACTTGCCTCTTAGAAATTATTCCTATTCATGTTGCACCGATCGGACGACTTCCCCAATTGTCTTGTCACTTATCAAATGTTCAGAAATGAGCACATGGCTGGGGAGTCAGGGAGGAATTTCTACCATCTCTAGTTGCATTTCCTGAAGGAAGCCTTCTTCAGCTGAATCTCACTTCTAAGCGGTCAAGTCCCTAGTGCTAATTCTCCCCGGATCTGGTGCCCTCCAGATGTGCTGGTCTTCAGCTCCTATAATGTACAGACAACATGGTCATTGAATGCATTAAAGAATTGCCAACATTCCTTATTTTTTATTTATTTTACAATTCTGTCCCATTTTTCTGGCCTAAGAAGCTCCAGGCGGCTTAGTGGAGCAGGTAGTATGGTTGGCAAGGCACAGAGCTGATTTCCTCCCTGCTTAGCTCCCTAAGACCAGTGGCTAGTCCATCTATGTGCCTCCTGTGAGTCTGACCCCCTCACCCTACCATTTGGTGCAGGAGGCTTGTACAAATTGCCCTTCTCTCTGCATTCATTGTTTTCCCACGCAGCTCTATTTTCCCCCAGTGTGCTGGCATGCGCTTGATTTATTCTGCCTGCGAATGCCGTTCCTTACTGCTCCAACTGTGCTCGCTTTCTCTGGTGTCCCAATCAAAGGCTAACATCTTCTTCCCTTCAGCTATATGAGGTCCTCGCTAATCCCCTATAGATCGCTGGGATAAAGAAAAGTATTTTGCCATTCTCTACATGTCACAAAGTGCTGTCTATCTCCTGTTATTCCAATAGTTTTAAATTGTTCTGGCCTCTCAAGATCATGGTGCAACTTGAGGTGCTTACAGGGCTTTCAGCTGCTGCCATTAAGTACTTTCAACTCTTTTCTCCCTGTCTGGGTGAAGTTTATCTCATTAGACAATTCTCTCTCTGAGCCTTGTAAGGGAAACCGTGGTGAACTCACAGAGCTTTGTAATAGTTTTCATATTTGGTATTTATGAGTTAAGATCATACACCCCTGTACTCTCAGAGCTGAATAGAACTAGAGATTTTCCCCCCTGCGTGCAGGATTACTAGGTGCTTCATATTATGCTTTCCTATCCCGTGTAGGCTAATAATATCTTCAGGATGATTTGGAAACAATAGTCAAAGTTATGTTGCTTAGTGCAGTAAATCGTGTTGCAGAGTTTTGAAATGTTTGTGGTTAACTTTCCTCAGCTGTGCAGGAGAAGTGCAGGGATTTACAGAGTATAATAGCTACCAGTTCCCAGATAATCCACCCCTCTCTCATTTACTGGCACTTGCAATGACTCACTCTGAGACATTACTAATATAAAGAATAAAACATTCCATTTTCTTACAATTGTGAATATTTTAACAACTAACATGACTGCTTTTAACAACTCTGCTTCAATATACAGTGGTGCCTCGCTTAGTGATCGCTCCGTTGAACGACAAAATCGCTTAGCGACGCTGTTTTTGCTAGCGCAAAAGCGATCACTTTGCGATGTTTCCTATGGGGAAAATTCGCTTTGCAATGATTGTGGGGAAGCAATCATCGCAAAGCCCCCATTTTCGGCCAGCTGATTGGTGGTTCCAAAATGGCTGCTGGGGAAAAAAAATGGCCGCCTGCTGTTTTGCCTCGCTTTAGAGGCACCGAAAATGGCTGCCGCAATGGAGGATTTTCACTTAAGGTTAGTTTGGAAGCCCATAGGAACGCATTAAATGCATTTTAATGCGTTTCTATGGGTTTTTAAAAATCGCTTAGTGATGTTATCACTTTGCAGCGATTTTTGCTGCATGGATTAACATCGCTAAGCGAGGCACCATTGTACTTTATCAGATATTTTCTATCAAGGAGCATCAATGGACATTTTACAGAAGAAAAAAAGAACTCTTAGGAGAGAGGCGGGACTCTCCTTACATGGAAACAACTATAGGTTCATGCAGGCCAGACTGACAGTTACTCTAGCCTAGAAAGATCCCTCCCAGTGAAACAAGCTAGATGTCAGCATCCAAGGTTGCAATAAACTACAGTACAACAAATCCCACTAGGGTAGACCTATTCAATCAATAATGAGTCAATGCCTTTGTAAGATCTGTTGATTCAAATGGGCCCACTCTAGTAGCTACTTACTTTAGCATAGTGTAGACCCATTTGAATCAATGGAACATAAGGAGAAGTTGGCTCACTAGGTCCCCATTGATTCAATGAGCTTACTGTAGTGCAATTTATTACACTAAGCTGCAGTATTTTGACCATTATATTTGTAACATATGAGGCCACCTATTTTAGAACTGAATATGGCTCTGAGTGCACAAAAGATGCAGATTCTCCTAACTGATAATGAGAGAAATCTCCAGCCTGCCAAGGGCACTGTGGGACGTTAGAGTAACCTCTTCACTTAAATCACAGCATGGCACCTGTCTTCACTCATCTTTCCTTTTCCAAAGGAAATCGAGTTCTCCGCACACACATCTCAGTGTAATGTAAATTGCTTTTCCTCTTGTCACTAAATGGCAAGGTCATTTGTGAAGAATGGCACACGATGGCTTAAAGTCTCTGGCCTACCTTGCAACATGGTTTGAGCCAGAGAGATAAGAATAAAATGTACACTATTTGCATCCGTGTTAGACAGCGTGGTGGCTGAAATCCAGTACTAAGTAGCAACTAGAGTAGGCCCATTGATTCAGTGGGTACATGGTGAGTCAACATCTCTGTACATTCCAGTGATTCAATGGGCCTACTCTAGTTGTGATTTACTACTGAATTTCAGGCCATATTGCAGAACTGTGTCCAGTTTCATGTACTTCCTCCAGTCAAACTGACCCAAATAGTTCAGCGTTTTTCATTTTCAGAAGAATTAAGCAGGAAGCGTCTTGCAGATTTGTTTTTAACTACATTGATTTCTCCTCAGAATTTTACTGACAGCATTCCTCTGCCATTTTAAAAAAAAATGCCACCTTTCCATCCTTGACTGGGATAAGATATATCCAGCCTGCTAGATGAGACGAAGTGGCTATTTTCTCCACACATTCAACACAAACCAGCTAAGATCTAAAGTAGACATGACATTAAATATAAGAGATACCTTTTTAATAAAATAAATAAATTGCAAATAGCAGTTCTCTTGCTGCAGTCCTGACGGCAATAGCTGCCTTGAAGTTGGTATTTGCATTGAGGGAAAAAGCAAACAGCGAATGTAGAGGTGCTGTTATGGCTGCAGCAGGGGAGGAAGGGGTTAAACCTTAGCTTTCTCTCTACCTGCTGAAATATGAAATTCTGTCAGGACGTTTTAAGATCATAAGAACAAAAATAATTTTAAAAATTACAAATTGTACAGACATGTAAATCAGCTCGAAGGGAATGAAGATGTTGGCATATCTGAATGCTGACATTTTGATATAAGGTTTAGAGCAAAAAAAGAAAGAGAAAAAAAAGAGGGGGGGGAGACCTAAAGCAAAAGCAATGACTTAAAGTGAATTGCTGCCTGTCTCTCACAGAGTATTATTAAAATCAAATATGAGTTAGCTTTATTCACATTTTAAGCTCAATTGGATCTTATGCCCTGTTATCTCTGCCCTTTTTGCCCTGTTCTTAGTTGGCTGTTTATTGTCAATAGCCGTTTGCAAGTCAGTAAGAATCAGGATTAGACTTTGCACCTGCATCATCTCCCTATCACTTGGGGGAAAAAGAATGATAGCTTTGATTAAAAAAATGGATTGAGACGAAGGCTGTTAGCATTACTGATGTTGAAATAAATGGGAAGAAATTTTTGAGAGAGCAATGGGAAGAAATTTTTGAGAGAGCAAACAGAGGTCTACACTGTTAATAATGAAACTAGCCCAAAGAAACTGAGGATCAACGGCAGAGACTCAGATACGACCTAGGTTGAAAAGTCCAGATTCTGGAAATTTTTGGTTTAGAAATGCTGACTGAATAAGGGATAACCGTAATTTTAAATAGTCCATTGAAAAGTTCACTATGTCCAAAGACCCTTTTCAAGGTGACTGTTATTTGGAAGCTCATGAGAATTGAGTATGTAAATTGGAGGATCAGTAGCATGCTGAGATATTTCAAGATGAGAACCCCCTGTCCTCATCTTGTTGTCCTTCTTCCATGGAACAAACCATTTCAAAAAGATGCCTGTTATTACTCACAAACATACTTTTCAAGAATGCAAGATGGTTTTTGAAATCTGTTTGCAAGTGGGTTTTTTTCCAACACTGAGAATGGTTGAATTTATCAAATTTAGTTTGCTCATTCTTATTTCTCAGTTGCTAAATTTGTCCTCTTCTGGTATTGCATCAAATAGCAAATATTTTAATCCACATGAAAGCTGGCAATGCATTTTTGTATGTATTTTGAAGATTTCTCTATGCTCCTTTCTAAATGTATGCATTTTTATAGGTGGTTATTTATAATTGAACAAAATGTTTTGTATCCACTTTCCTAAATCTACACTTTTGTGTGCACTTTTTCAGATGTACACATTTTTTGCAGTTATTTTGTTTTATTTTAAAAACTGTATCGCAATCTTTAGAACGGAATGCATTTCAATGCTTATGTTTGCAGTTTCTGTTCAGGTTCTGGACGTGTGAAGCTGGAATGTATACACTGAGCCTGGAAAACATGTATATAAATGCCCTCAATATTCCTATCCCTGAAATGAGTTCTAATCAGCCTGTTGAGCTGAGGGCATAAAGCAGGGTTGATGCTAGAAAGCAGCAAAGTTGGCTGTGCCAGACTACTAAATCCTGGAGAATCCCATTGCCCTAGCCTTTTACTTTTGCACAGTCTATCCGAGATAACCAAATGCAGTCTAAGAGTCTCAGACCATGTGGTGATGTGTGCTTGTGTTGCACTGAGTATGCTGCACCCAGGGGCCGGTAACATCCTGCATTTATGAACCAGACATAAGGCTGTTTGTAGGATGTCCCTGAATTTGTTTGGAAAGCTGGGTTATTGGTAAGAGGGCAGGATATGAGTGGGTGCATTTGTTATCATGCAGATCAACATTATTTCACTTTGTCGAATGCCATCTTTGTAACATGGCACTACGCAGAATAAGGATTTCTGTGCTTAAAAATAATAACTACATGCTGTCAAGATAATTCGGACTTATAGTGACTCTTTCCAGGGTTTTCTAGCCATAGAGTACTCAGACGTGATGTGCCATTCCCATCTGGGATGCTGTGGGATTGTGCAGCTGGTCAAAGGCTACATAGGCTGTTTCCACTCCTGGGAGGCACAGTGGGGAATGAAACTCCTAGTTCCTGGCTCTCCTAGCTGCTCAGAGTGGTCAATTTGACCAGATGAGCGGGATATAAATAAAATAAAATAAATACAGCCAGGCTCCTATCACAGTGAGAAAGCAATTTAAAAATTGCTTTGTCTGAGGAAGTGGACTTGTCCAAGATAATTCACATTAAAATATAGTTAGTCTTTTAAGGTGGCACAACATTTTTGTCTTTTTTTTGTTTTTGTTTTTTTGGACAAGTCAAAAAAATAAAGTCCCTTCTTCAAGAAGCTTACAATTGAAATGTTGAAAAGGAGTCAGACTGTCCAGTCAGAAAAGGGTACAAAAAGGGTGAGAAACAGGTAGCAAGGGATAAGTGTTACCAAAACAGGGATTACGCAGTGGCAGCCTATGAGAAAAATACTTAATATATCTAAAATTCGTGTATCTGAAAAATATTAACAACATGACAGGTAATCACTATAAATCTTAATTACTGCAATAATGAACTAGCTTGACTGCCTTATGTTCTTAACAAATGACTTAGAGCGATACAGACCTTTAAAAGCCTTGTGTTGTGTTACCAATATTTTCCCTGTATGTGAAGCTGAGGTAAATGATCAACTGGCATTTTCAGTTGTTTTCATCCCCACCATAGCTAGGACTGCATCCCTAATTAGATGGATGCACTCCCAATTTAATGTATAGTGAGTGCATAACAATTTGATATATATATATATATATTAAATTATTTCAATCACAGTTAAAGGCATAGATATCAAACAGAGGAATCAACCTTTTAATGAGGTGCAAGAAGATTGCGTATTATCCAATATTCCACTGGCCATATTAAAATGAGAAACGGTTACTTTGGATGTGGCTTTAAGGTATCAGAAAATTGTATCTTTTCCATTTTTCCTTGGTTTTTTTTTAATGCCTAAGAAAGGTTGAAATTGAGAATTATCTTTGACTTGATCAAGGACAGAAATGTAAATCTTTGCTGAAGGTGAGAATTCAGATCAACAAACACTCACAGTGAGAAAAGCATTCAAGAGATAAATAGAATTTATCTGACAGTGCCAAGTTGCAACTAAAATCTAAAGTGATGCAGTGAACAATGTTTAACAAGATTTCTGTGACTCCTGTTGCCTTTATAATCTGCCTGGTCTTTTGAAAATGTCTCCTATATAAATGTTTAGCCCAGCTGTCTAGCAAGATTAAGAGCTTTACTTCTGCCACACTCCCCCGACAGATCCGAAGAGGCTCTTCACAAAGCAACCGTCATAGGTTTCCATGAAGTAGCAATAGCAACTGAACCACTTGCTCCGGAATAGCCCCCAGTGCTGAAACAATTACTTGTTTGAGGGCTGGCACTTAAAGGCACGAGGCACTGAGCTCAGCTTTCAGGCAAATATCCATTGACATGAACGAAGGTCGTGCTGGAGGAGTACTTCATAGATTATGGTATGTCACTGTGTTTTGATATCGTTTTGAAGGTCATGCATATACATGCTGCCCTCTTAATGAGGCGTAACTATACAAGGTTGCCTTTTGTATCTTTTATATTTCAATCTTCAAGAATATGAAATCTTAGAGTGCTGCATGTTCAGGGCTAGATTTGCACATGCTGTAAGCCATTTGAGTGAGCTCTTGTAAATCAGTTGTATGGGTAGAGACAGATCCTGAAGCTGAGGCTCCAATACTTTGGCCATCTCATGAGAACAGAAGACTCCCTGGAAAAGACCCTGATGTTGGGAAAGTGTGAAGGCAAGAGGAGAAGGGGACGACAGAGGACGAGATGGCTGGACAGTGTCATTGAAGCTACCAGCATGAATTTGACCCAACTCCGGGAGGCAGTGGAAGACAGGAGGGCCTGGTGTGCTCTGGTCCATGGGGTCACAGAGAGTCGGACACGACTTAACGACTAAGCCACAATGGGTAGAGATCCCAATGGCAAGCTGTTTAGGTTATATAGTTTGCCTATGTTTCTATCAGCCCAAAGAGGACTAGTGGGGGCTTGTAGTCAGAACTTCTGATGAAATGTGGGGAAGCCAAGATTGAATTCCCACTCAGCCATGAGGCTCATGGTGCAACTTGAGTCTAATCACTCTCTCTTTACCTAACTTGATTTTTGTCCTTCATAGAGTCCTCATGCTTCATCATGGCTTGTAGATGATGCTGTACTCTTGAAAGCTATGCCAATGAAGTGCAAACTGTAGTAGGGTTTTATACGATAGTAAGGAAGAGTCTGGGAATCTCCCGAGGTTTGGGAAATGCCCATCCCCACCCCTGGAACTTTGAATTCCAGACCTATAGTCAATCCTGTGATTTCCACCTTATTTTTTTTTCCTTATGGAAGGATGAGTTGTTTTTTTTTTTAAAAAAAAAATCTGGAAAATCCCTGTTGTGCCTCCTGCTGGCCATGAATGAATGAATGAATGAATGAATGAATGAATGAATGAATGAATGAATGAATGAATGAATATGAGTTTGGGTGGTACGGGGGCAGGGATACTTTGGAGCCCCTCAAAACATTGTAAAATTGCCCTCTTTCCCCTAGTGAGTCCCATTTGCTAAAAAAATGTTTTTGGGGTTGCTGGAAGGCTGCATCAAAATATAAACATAATAAAATGTTTTGTATGAAGAGCAATAGTTTATTAGAAAGTACATGCAGTATTTAGGTTGATTTTCCTGCTCAAAACAAGCAAGATGAGGAGCACAAGGTGAAGATCACTACAAGGACATTTTCCAACTTGTGGTTGCTAGAAGATGGTGTCGAAAGTAGAAGAGATAATTGTGAACATTGTCAACTTGTACAAAGCCAAGACATTCTTCATTTGCCGTTGAAACCCCCTTATGTTTTTTGCCTTGTCCCATGTATAGTGGGAACCAATAGCTCATTTTGATTCTATGCTCTGGAATTCAGTAAATACACATTCATGTGTTTGAAAGCCTTGGAGCTAAAGCACAGTGCCCCTGAGCCATCAGCACTTCTGGGGTTAATGTCTCCCAAATACTCCTTCCAGTAAATTACTGCTCATATATACCATCCAAACTCAATTTCCTTCTTTCAAGGTTCCAGTAATGAAATCGCCCAGCGATTGCACTACTGAAGTTTCCTTTGAATCTGAAATTGTATGATTGAACTCTTGAACTGATGTCCACCTCTCAAATTCTTGCTGGTCAGAATCTAGAAGAGTTGCTTTGATGATGGCTGTTTTGCAAAGCTTCCCCCCCTCACCTTTTTAATTTTAGGTGTTCATCTGTATTTATTTCTGCTCCCTCTCCTTCTTCACCCTTCCTGCCACCTTATGAACCACAAAGGAGCTGATTTTCTTTGAGGATGGCACTTCTCATTTACAGAGCTCCTTTCATTGTGACTTAAAGACTTTGTATAACCAGGAAACCTCAGAAAGCTGCAGAAAGTCTCCCCTTTGATATCTGCAGTTCTATTGCGAGGTGACTGGAGCCTTAATTTCCCTCCATGTCTTTACATAGCTGAGCAAAGACAAGGACTGCTAATGTAAATGATGGCATCTGTGGCTGTGTGGGTGGAGAAGCATGTGAGGTAACACAACCCTGCACTGCCACAATAGCTGCTCAGAGCTGAGGAAAATCTGTGCCCCAACAGCACTGGCAAACAGGGCTGAGCTAGTCATTAGTTCTGCCTAATGACTTGTTACAACATTTTCCATCTGTTCATATGAGAGGTGGTATTTAATTAATTAATGAAAGTTTTTTATTCATTTCATAAACATGGCACCGTTCTGCCCAGGACTGACATCTAAAATGGCTTAGGAGGTAGTTAAAAACAGTGTCATTTAATCACAGTGACCAAAATCCTGTTGCTCAGTGTAGTAAACTGCACTAGAGTAGGCCCACTGAATCAATGGGGATTTGATATATCATACTCATAGGCATCCTTCAGTCTCGAGAGACTATGGTAACATGCTCTGTATGGAGAACTTGGAACAGCGTCTACTGTTTTGACGCTGTATGCAAAGCTGGAGTGTCCTCTCCAGAGCACGAAGCCTGGGTAAAATAATATGGAGGATAGGCTGTTACCCAAGCAGCAAATCCCCCCTCTCCATGTCGCTGAAATAGTCCAATGGAAAGGCAAGAGCCAATATAACTGGTTTCAGCGATGTCGCAGGAGTTGGCAGAATGACATGAACTGCCTCCGGGACTCCGGCATAGGTTTCATTGATTCAAATGTGCCTACTCTAACTGCAACTTTCTTTAGTTTAGAGTAGGCCCATTTGAATTAATGGAGCATACAGTGGAGGTGACCCACCAAATTGTCATTGATTCAGTGAGCCTACTCCCAGTGCACTACTCTAGTAATAGGATTTTGGCCATTAAGTTGCAAATACTAAAATAGAATTAAACCTGCTATAGTGTTAAATCATAACTAAAATTAAAATACTTTAAAACATCTCGATTAGAGCAGTAATAATACTTTATTTTTTTTTAAAAAGAAAAGAAGCATATCCAGTTAAACCCCTTTCCCATCGTTTCTTTGGTCCATCAGAACAGCCATTCTTAATCTTTTTTTTTTGCCATGGTCATGAACGCAATATTAAAGAAATATAGGCTGAATCAGGATTGTATAAGTTGCATAAAAGCCCTATAAGATGGTGTGTGAAGAATTGTATCTGACCTGTAGCCTCCTTCAAATGTGGCAGGGGCCTCTGTTGAGTATAGCTGCATTGTTGCAAACTTGACAGGAGTGTAAAATTTTAAGCATATGATAACATCGCTGATAAACAGACCCAAGTTTTATCAGTACAACGATTAATTGCCGCACCCCATGGAGTAGCAAGACTTCTCTCAGTCTCTCGAGAGGCTGAAAAGAGCGGGAAGATCACCTCAGGTATAAAAGGGGAAGTCCTCCTGGCTAACCGTCTCTTCTTTCTCAGGCTCCTGCCTGCCTGCCCTATTTCTAGTGTGAGTTTTACTGGTTGCCTTTTGGGGCCGGATAGGAATTTTTGACCTTCATCCTGATTGGATCTGGGATGGGGGGATTTTTCACCTATCCCACACTAGTAAGGGTTATTGACAATTGTAGGGTGAAATTTTGGTCGCACTGGCGGGTAGTGCGGAAAAACAGATATTTCTCGGTGAGTTCCAATTTTAACATCATGTAAGCTAACAGCGCATCGGACTTCCCAGGGCTGCGAATCGTGCGATTCAGCTCCTGGGCGGGAAAGATGCGCTGGGCCACTTCCGGACCAACAGTCATCGATTGAAGATGGCTCGAGGTCTAGGGGGTGTTTCAGTAGCAGCCTGCCGGGTTTCTGCTGTCATTAAGACCACAAGAACCTGGGCCCAGGGGACTCGCCAGTATGATGACGGATTTATCTGTTTCCGCACTACTGCAGACCCCCCTTTGCTAATTGATTGGCAAATATGCATTCAGAATGATTAATAAAGTGTGGCCCATGATTTAATCCATACTTATTTTGTCTCGCCTTTTTATTCCGGGGTTGGGGGGCAATGATTAACTGTGTGACATACTTCTGATGGCTGGTTTCTACTGGCTGATGCATTAGCCGGAGGATGGGCCAATGTGGGTGTTGCTGTTCCCTGTGTGTGTCACTGGAAGGAAACAGCTGAGGAAATGGAATTTAAATCAAAGAAAGGGGCTCATTCCCAACATCTGCTTTGGGTTTCAGAAGGATGAGACTATTTGTCTACCTCGGTTTGCATATCTGATAATTAAATCTCTAGAACTGACTCATAAGGAAAGTGACTAGTAAGAAAGCTGATCAAACACAAAATTATTCCCCCCAATTCTGCAATTCTTTGAAATTTGCAATATAGTTTTCAGCCTGAAGTGCAGTCAGAATCTGTAAATGAAGTGTCTTTTGTTTACTAACAAATAGATATAATTTTTTTTAAAAAAAACAATCTTTCTAACACACATTACTGCATAAAACTGGATGGCGCATGTTTATACACGAACTCACCTGAAACAGATAGAGATGAAACATTCTCTTGCATGCTGGTTCACAGAAAGAAGAAAAATAATAATAATGTTTGCAGTAAAGACGAACCCAGATTCACTTGGATCCTGTGTTGTGGCCAAAGTGGTGGCCCAGCCTCCCCCGCGGCTCTGTAATGGCGGCTGCTGCATGGCAGGCCATGAGGGAGCCCAGGAAAATGGCAGTGGGGTTAAGGGTTGCTTTGGCACCCAGGTATGGCTGGAGTGACTTGGGGGTAGGGCCGGCCGCACTCTGCCCCAGACAAAAGGGGGTACTCCCAGAGCAGGCCTTGGCAGCATTCACCCTCCCCAGCCACCCCATGCCTGGTACAGTTAAGAGTTGTTAAGAATGGATTATACCGACGTGTGGTTTGTTATTGCAACTCAATTTGTATCCATGTCACAGCTTTGCTGGCGGTTTGGGAGCATTGGGAATGGATCTGGGAGAATGATAGAGGGCAGGCGGGGTCCTGCCTGCTGCTGTCGCTGAACCCTCTCCCTTTGCCGGGGTAGGGGCAAGGACCAGAACTGCCTCAACTCGGGGGGGTACTTTCCCTTGGGTGAGAGGGAGCCATGGAGTGGCATACGCCCACCTGGTCTCTGAGGCTCTGTCACCCTGGGTTATTTCCTAGAGGGTTTTGGGAAGTGGAAGTTATATCAGTGATGGATCCAGATCTGACTCTGATGCTTAGCCATTGGAACGTTGGCTGGAATTCAATTAATAAAGTTGTGGCCTTTTACTTCCAGTTTAAAGTGTGCCATGTGTTTATTGCCTGGAGGAGGTATTGGGCTGGCTTAGCCAGGGGCCCACAAATGCAATAGTCTTGGGGTGACTGAAGAATTAGGATTTGTAAGAGGGGTCATCTTTTGCCCAGAGGCTGCTTATCAAAAAACACCCCTGGCTGCTAACTCTTAAGATGATTGAGGGTAGCTAGAAGAAATACAAAAACTGAAAAGTGTATGTTTGCAAAACACAAGGATGCTAGAAGTTATATCCAACACTTACCAAAGTGTTTTTGCCCCATGTAAGTTTTAGAGCCTTCCTTAGAGCTGAAAAATACTGTAAAATAACAGCTGACTAGGTACGCAAGGACTTTATTCTGTATTTCTTTAAATGAGTCGTTAAAAAGCTCTGTCTCAACGTTTCAGTGAAGCTTTCTTCAGGAGCTGAGCATAACACAAAGCCACACATTAGATATTGAATCATTCACATTTTCTTTTTTTAAAAAAATTATATATATACACCTGGCTTGGGACTCTCAACTTTATATAAATACATGCATTTATATTAAGCACATTAGGCATGATAAAATATCAAACACTTACCAAGCTTCTTTATATTCTCTGTACCTTTCTTTGGTCTATATCAGCTCCAAAACTAATTGAAAGTGTTCGAAGGTCCAGGCACTGGGAGAGAGGAGGCATTTGTACACAGCTGTGCAGGGTGGCGAGATAACCAGCCCAGCAGTGTTATCATAATAAAGGGAGAAAGTCTGTTTCTTCGTTTAACCCATGAGGTACTAGGGTGTTCAATTTCAGGATCCAGTCAATTTCCCTTTTTAGTAAAGACCTTTCACAGTTCCCAGGAACTCTGTCTATGGTCTAGAACACCAGATCTTTTATTGTATGGCTCATTTCTGTAAAATGGGGAACTAGAGGACTGCCTAGTCATTTATTTCTTAAATTACTGAGGTGTTCACCCATTCATACTTTAAGAGGTCTAGAGGTTTTTCCTATATACCGTTTATTACATAGGCACCTTACAGCTTAATTTATTCCCTTGGTATTACAGTTAGTGAAATCCTTCAGGGTGTGAACCTTTTTGTTCTGTGGATCTATAAATTCTGACATGTGCTTTGTATTACTGCAGTAAATACAGTGCCCACATGGATGATGTCCTCTGGGGGGGGCAATTAAAACACTGGAAATAAGTGATGGTGTAGTATCTTTGTACTCACTTCTAACCAATATATCTCTTAGATTCTTAGTCCTTTAAAAGGATACCTCTATTCCCTCTTCAAACCCCTCTAGATCTTCTTTCTACATCCTGAGACTTCGTTTCTCATTTATAATCTGGACTTCCGTGGATGTACCAGTTCCTTTTGTTTTGTTAGGTACACAAGGACACCTTAATTTTACATTACATGCTCTGTGGATTATTTTAACTTTACTTGCTAGAATAGTCTCTAGAAAATGCTTCAGTAAATATACTGTACCTCACTCTCTAGCCACCAATTCTTAGTAGAGGACCGCTGGATTTCTGCTACAACTGTGTTAACTGTGTCTGTGGTTTAAGTCTTCATATGGCAACGGAAGCATTATTCTGCATATCAAATGGGTTAAGGCTGAAGCTTTCAGCAAAAGATCTCTGATTACATAGGGGTATCCTGCAGCCAAGAACAGCAGAAGTTCTTCCTGTGGAAATACGAAAGCCAGCGGGTATCTGAGCATGTCTTGAGCAATAATCAGAATTTGCAGATATCTTTCGATTTAAAGAACAAAAGTAAAGAAGAACATGGCAGCCCTTATGTTAGCAAGGCTGGAAATTAGAAAACACATTGTCAGTGCAGTCCTATACACATCTCCTCAGATGTAAATCTTGCTGGAGGCATTTAAACACATCCTTTATTCTCCCTTTTCCTGTTCACTTTGTTGAGTTGATTTTGATGTGGCCATGACCTAGAATTGCAAATGTTTTGACTGCTTTTACCAGTATTCTGGCACATAGGTCAGAAAGCTTTTCCTAGGGATGCAAAATGTTTCACCCCTTTAAATTGGAAGACGTATTGTTACTAAAAGCAAAGGAATAGGGTGGGTTAAAAATGGGCAATAACCCTATAATAAATGAGGCCCGTTACTAGCATAATTTCTACCACACACAATGTCTGAGGCCGGTGTGTGTTAAATCTCTAGAAAAACCAGGAGCCCGTTGAGCACTGTTGTTGTTTGCCTTGCAGGTTTTGGATCCTTACCTTGTTTGCCTTTTTTCTTGGTTTTTGCTCACTGCCCCATTTTTTGATTAATTTTTGCTGCCCTCAGGTAGACAGCCTGTGCTAGCATGCCTCCTTGGGATTACATTTTCACACACACACCATGGGAGGTGGGGCACTGTTCCCCTAGTTTTTCTGGTGTTTTTTTTTGTCCCTTCCTTTCTTCTATTGTTTTTGTTTACCTGAGTTCCAGGCTTAAAGAAGGGAAAACAAGAGAAAGCATTAAGTGGTAGAGGGGAAAGAAATTTCTCCATATTCTGTTAGTTTTGGTTTGGAGTGGTTGATTGTATTTTTTGACTTTATTTCCTTGAATGCATTTCTTGTTTTTTGGTATGATGATGATGACGACTATTATTACTATTATTACTATTATTACTATTATTATTATTATTATTATTATTATTATTATTATTATTATTATTATTATTATTATTATTATTATTATTATTATTATTATTATTATTATTATTATTATTATTCCCCTCCCCTGTGTACTTGTACGTATGGAGCTTTCCCTGTTTGATTTTTTAAAAAAATATTATTTGGTTAATTTCCACAGGGGGATCCCTCCACTGGAAGGAAAGGACATTTATCCCCCGCTTGCCTCCAAATCTGCATCAGGCTCAATGCCTCGATGGTGGACAACATGGTTGTGACAAGTGATATGACCCAATGGAGTTGTGATGAAATTGGAAGAAAAAGAATTTTTATGAACCCATAGAGAACAAGTTCAGAATAATAGAATAGATCATGATGACTGAGTGATAGAAAAGGCTGAGCAATGTGCTGTGGAACACGTTGACTTTTCTCAGGTGAATCCACGAGGGAATTCCCTGATCTTCTCTGGGAATCCCATTCCTAGATGTGTTTGTACAGCAAGCTGATTGGCTGAACCAAGGGAAGGAGTCACAGTGGCCAACCCAAGGCATAGTGACCTCTGGGAAAACCAATTTGTGCCATGACAGAAGGAGTAGTCACTCTGCAGGATGCAAATGTGGGCCCAGATAAGCTAAATCCAACCAGTCAGTAAAAGTGACGATTCAATACAACAAACCCAGATTTGTTTGGGAAGACAAATTTGAGGAACATAAGCTACTCACAAATGGAAGAGGAGGCAGGGCTGTCTCTGATTTCAGTTATTCCTGCATATTCTCATCTTTACGAGAGTAGAATCTGGTTAGGTTGCTTCTGAAAGAAACCTCCTCAGCAATTTCCTGATTTTAAAATACCCTACATTGGTTTCAGGGAATAGTCTTCTACATCAAACTCTGTCACCTTTCTGGCATTTTTAACTATCGAAGGGCAAAATGGCAAGTTAACCATCTGTACTGGGAATTTCCCTCACAAGCCGTCATGTCCACATTCCTGTTCTTGTATGAATATAAATGCCTCAGAAAAATCTGGGTCAGTGATGTCTGAAGTGCTTTTCACTTGAATCTTTAATTGACTAAACTTTAAACAAGCCCCTTTGTGAACCTGAGTAGGCTGCATTGACAGTAATTTCATTTGAGGAAAATGTCAACTCTCCAGCTTTCAAGAAGAAAGCCATAACAAATCTTGAACTTTAACTGTACCTTGTTTTTCCAAATTCACATTTGTTTTCTGATCTTCAGAACTTCAAAACTGAGGGCTATGTGAGTGTGGGAGTCACTCTTCCTTTCTTTGTTCTGCAAATGTTTTAGAATTGTCGTTGTCTAAAAGGAATAGTTTTTCTTCCATAGATCCCTCCCGTCCTCTGTTTTCACACACAATTTCATGTATTAAGAAACTGTTTTATGCCACAAAGTGGTGTGTCTCACTAACAGCAAAACTCCAAACATCCCCAGATTATATGAGTAGATGGTACACTGAGGTTTGGAAAGGACAGAGTAGATCTGAGTATCTTTTAAAAGATCACGACTTGCCGAATATAGCCATCTGCATTTTTTTTCCTCCGTTGGACCATGAAGTGAAATTGAAAAAAGACTTAATGGAAAGGAATGTTTTCAGAGATACAGATTATTAGGCCTATTTTTTTCCCTGAAGCAAATCCTAAGAAATCATTTAGACTTTTAGGTCTTAAAGTCTACATGTCTTTAAATCTGAACATCTTTTAGTGTGTAGTCTTCCATAGACAAAAGGGAATAGTCCCAAAATGTGCATCATTTTGATTTTGTTTTGTACCCTAAAATAAAAAAGTACTAGCCTTTCAAAATGTGATGTTTTCTCAAGGTGGCGTATTCAGTGCTGGTAGGTTCCATTGAGTCACACTGCTGGAATAGTCAAGAATCCCATTTCCCAGGACTAGTGCTAATAGCTTGTAGTAAGGCCACGGTCACACCAGCCGAATGTTGCTTTCTTATCCCCCAATGAGTTTGCAATATAATTTTTTGATCGCATGGCACACAGCCATGAGCAAATCATTTCCATTTCTCGCTTGGCCAGGGGCTTCTACTTTTTTTGTTGTCGATTTTTTTAAAAGTTGAGTGATGACATCTGTGAATTATCATATCTTGACTTCAGCAAAGCTTTTGACAAAGTGTCCCATGATATCTTGATTAGGAAGCTAACTAGGTGTGGGCCAGATAGATCAAGTGTCAAGTGGATACACAATTGGCCACAGAATCACAGAGGGTGATGATTAATGGCTCCTTCTCCAACTGGGAGGAGGTAACAAGTGGGGTACCCCAAGGCTTAGTCCTAGGTCCAGTGCTTGTCAAAATTTTTATTAATTACTTGGATGAGGGAGTGCATGCTTGTCAAATTTGCGGATGACACAAAATTGAGTGGAATAGCTAATATCATGGAAGATCTCTTATTTGTATGGGACCTTCAGCCCCTACTGCACTCAGATATACAGGTTCATCCATCAGGTGGTGCTGCACCACCAGTGTTTTGAGGTGTTTACCCATTGTTACCCTTGTGGTAGAGCTCCTACAGTTATACTGCAACCTTTCCTGCCTATGATCTGCCTTTAGTCAACTCTGTGAATGATGGGTGGGAGGAACTAGAGTTAATACGCAGGTCAGGGTAACCTAGAGCAATGGGAAAAGAAAGTCCACCCTTCTTTTCAGTTCAGTGTCTACACCCCAGCTATTGGTCTAAGTTGAAGGTCCATGATTACAAACCACTACACCACATTTCTCCCCATACTATGTGCTGCTGCTTGCTCGTGTTCAGCAATGCTGAATGGGGCCAGGAACTATCACATCAAAATGATAAATCTCTCCTGTAATGTGCAGCATTTAGAAACAAATGCAACTAGAAGACAATACTTGGTCAGTTCTTTCCTTCTTTGGAAAACGCACAAGTTTGGTTAGGGCATGCTCATCTGGGAATGCTGTTACAACCACAAAAAGGCTGAGGACTCACAATGTTATTTGTGTTTCTCTTTGTTTCTGCTTTCAACAAGCCCTCCTTGCCCTTGCCTGTATTACAATCCACCTGTTGAAGGTACAGTATGGGGCACTGAAACTATTCAATCTTGTTGCAGTCAATAGTAACAATGGAAGGCCATCAACCTGCAATCAAGGCTTAACTGCCCTATTTACACAGAAGGCAGTCCTTATAAAAATATCTTGCTCCACTACACTTGATTTGGCCTCCAGTTAAAGACACATGAGGCAATAGGACTGTATGCATTGGTTGCAGTCTATCCCGGAAATTAGTTTTGCGCACAGGCACACATATAAGTACTGTAAATGACTTGTGAACATTCATAACTGCTTTTGTGCTGCTTGAAATGCCCTGAGCTATATGTTTCAGTTGTCCAAGGAAAAAAAAAGTTTTTTGACATTGCCTGCACCTTCATTTATAAACGAGAATGGTAGTGATCACAGTGTCGGAAAGAGGAAAGCAGAGCAGCCTTGTTCTGGTTATTCTTCATTTTGCTGTCAGTGTTTGTGAAATCCAGAAAATCCCTTCCTCAGACTCCTTCACAGTACGCCCATGCATACCGATGGGGAACCTTTCCCACCCACTGCCACCAGAAAGAAGCATGCAAGGTTTTGAAAGAAAAATACAAGAATTTTATTTTAACATATGAAAAATCAAGGCAGATATGGAAAAAAAATTCCTTAAAAAAATTCTCACCCCCCCCCATTCAGACAGCTCTCCCAAGTGGCTGTTGAATTGATCCTCAAGTTGTCGTTTAGTCATTTAGTCGTGTCCGACTCTTCGTGACCCCATGGACCAGAGCACGCCAGGCCCTCCTGCCTTTCACTGCCTCCCAGAGTTGGGTCAAATTCATGTTGGTCGCTTCAGTGACACTGTCCAACCATCTCGTCCTCTGTCGTCCCCTTCTCCTCTTGCCTTCACACTTTCCCAACATCAAGGTCTTTTCCATCTTCTCATGAGATGGCCAAAGTATTGGAGCCTCAGCTTCAGGATCTGTCCTTCCAGTGAGCACTCAGGGTTGATTTCCTTCAAAATGGATAGGTTTGTTCTCCTTGCAGTCCAGGGGACTCTCAAGAGCCTCCTCCATCACCACAATTCAAAGGCATCAATTCTTTGGCAGTGAGCTTTCTTTATGGTCCAGCTCTCACTTGCATACATCACTACAGGGAAAACCATAGCTTTGACTATTCGGACTTTTGTTGACAAGGTGATGTCTCTGCTTTTTAAGATGCTGTCGAGGTTTGTCATCGCTTTCGTCCCAAGAAGCAGGGGTCTTTTAATTTCATGGCCATGATTTTAGTTTTTTTTATGTTGAGCTTCAGACTGTTTTTTTTTTTGCACTCTCCTCTTTCACCCTCATTAAGAGGTTCCTTATTCAATACTACAGTTGGGCTTTTATGAATGGAAACAGCAACGGCTGCCTATTCTTCATTTTGAGTCTGGGAGGGCAATTCTCTTTGGGGCTTTGGAATTGGTTATGTAAACAACCACCGCCATCTTAACACCTGGGACAAATCACAATTCAGCTCAACATTGACAGAGGTAAGCCAAAGCCAAGGATTGGGGGGGGGGGATAGCTGTAGAGCTGTAGAGCGCAAGGAAGAGGGGGATGGCTAAAGAGAGCTTTGCATGGATGGTGGTGTGGAAGCAAACCTTTTACAAATGGTAAATTAGCACTGCTGTTCTTTTATCTACTCATGGTTAAATCGAAAACATTAAAGGGTGTATTAATGCTAAAACCTACAGGCACAGTCACAGTAAAAGCACCTTTCCCAAAGTACTCTGACACATCCTCTCCTTAAATTTAACTGTAACATAGCAGATTGTAGGAGAAAATTTCTTGGGAATATCAGAGCACAGAAGGGCACCTGGGTTTCGTGGACAAAGACTGTTGTAGGGAGGGGGAAGGTCTGCTGTTCTGCCTGTGTAATTGTTGATGTTCCCATTGTTAATACTGAAGGGTTTCTTGTTAGTTTTGGCAATAGCACAGCTGTACAGATGTAGGCCAAAAAAGATTGAAATTTGCAGAAAAGAGACCTACAGTAAATGTTCTCTGTAAGGAGTGGAGCTGGGAAACAATGGCAAACAAAGCACAATCGTGTCCCTTGAAGTAGGAAGCTCACAGATGCAACATTCGACAGAGCAGATGGAGTTGTTGGTTGCTTGAGCTCATGATACAAAGAATCAATCGGTTCGATTTGTGCTGTAATGACAAATCGACACGTCGAGAATTACTTGTCATTTTCACTGAAGTGGCAGCGTGGAATATATCTAACCTGGGGGAGCGGTGTTGGGAGAATTCAGGAACTCGGAATAGCAGAGGATTGTAAAGGAAACGGAAGGGTGGTGATGATGATGGAAGTCCAATGCTATCCAGCAAGTAAAGGAAGCATATTCGGACATTCCCCCAAGTCCTCCAGGCATGCCAGGAGATAGGCCTGTCAAACATCACTCCACCTAGTGCCTTGGGACTGCCAAGGCAGTGCGCTGTGGCTTCTCCACCATTGAGGGGAACGCAATGCTGCAGGAGGCACAAACTCCTCTGATATGTATCCATCAATGGCATATTGTTGACACATCAATATATTTGGATTTTTTTTAAAAAAAGGAAGGGTAGAGAAATGCAAAACACCAGGTTTTTCACTACAGAGATGCAGCCGCACATAGCACATCTAATTTTGTTAAATGTTGCAGTATTTTAAAGACTCATCAGAGTGCACACCCCGGGATATACATATGTCACGTGACTGTAATGTGCAAAAGCTCAGTGAGTAAAAGACTCAAGAAAAGAGGGGAGCATTTCACTAGTGTGCCCATGGCCTAACATCTGCCATGGGAAAATACCTTTAAAAAGAAAATACTGGTCTGAGTGAAGCCATAATTTGTCCCCAGTGTTGCACCACTATTTAATACTATGGGAAATGTAAATACTAGTGAGACCTATCTGCCTAACAATACTCAGAAGTATATTTGGAGAATGCAGGTGTGTCTTTGCATATTATAGCTAATGTTCAAGAAACAGAAGCTTAAATGATTAAAAACACACAGATTATTTGCTGTATTTGACTGAGCTGTGTTTCAGTGTATACATGTTTGCTATTTTACATTGTTTCAATGGTTTTTATTATTTTGTATTGTTTTAAATTGTTTCATGCAGTGTTATTGCTTGTACCCCATCTCGTGATCCTTGTATATAAAGCAGGATATAAAGAAAGTAAGAAAGAAACAGACAAGCAAATATTATTACTCCAATTCAATAATAATGATAATCTTAAAAATGCAGAGCTGGAAGGGACCCTATGGATCATCAGGTCCAGCCCCTCTCAAGGAGACAAAGTGGGGAATCAAACTCCCAACCTCTGGCTCCAGATACCTAAACCACTGAGCTATCAAGCAGTTCACCATGTTGCACAATATACTTGATGGAAGCAAGGTAGCTTTGTGATAGAAGGAAATAGTCTGTTCTAAACCACTTTTGAATATTTTCTACCTGGAAAATCTTGAGAAAAGTCATCATAAGTTGGAATTGACTTGACCACACATTAAGAACAAAAACAACAACAATTACATTTTTTATTTCTTAGTGTTGCTGGTGCATTGAAATGGACCAAAGAGTCAAGTCTAAACTTTAGGAGTAATGTCCTAAAAATGTTCAAGTGAGATGGTACATCTCAAAAATCACTGTTTTAAATTTTAGAAAGCAAATTAGCAGCTATTAGCAATTGTTTTAAATTGGTAGCCAAAGATTTTTTTAACAACTTCAATTGTTGAAATTAGTATGGTGATGAAGATGACTTGGTCTTGTTTCTTTATTCTTTTAATTTCTTGCCCTAATGTTTGGTACTTTGGTCATTTTGTTACTTTCTGTACTTTTGAGGTTGCTTGTTGATGGAACTCCAACTTTTAAAATGTATGTTTTTCTTTGTTACATATCCAGATGTATAATATTTAGCTTATTACAATTAAGTGTTTTATTTGTGATAATTTTCATATCCTAGGGCACAACTGTAGTTTTATTTTCTAAACTGGAGGTGGCTCGAATTTATAATGTGGAGGGAAAGATGGGAGTAATCCATAAGATGTAGCCAACTGCTGAAAAATGATCTTTGCAACAAGATTTGATATGATGAACTATTTCTTAAAACTCTTGAAAGATTGTAGATACATCGCTTGTGTCATAATTATTTTCTGATAGTATCTATTACTAATAATGTGGACATGGATTGCACATGTCGCTCCTTCAGTTTTGTTCTGAAGACAGCCTAATGTAAACTGCAGGTTCAATGGTTGCTTATCAACATTATCATCCAGGCGGTAACTCAGGGGTTGACTACACAGGCACATATCCGGTAGTTTGGTCTCCTGTGAGGATAGACTGGCTTGCTTCTTTTGCTGGCAACCAGATGAAGTAAGTACCAACACGAATCAGCCTGTTCCTTAGGACGTTTTTACTCACACCTTTCTGGATACCTGCCAGGGGCTACTGTTTTGTAGGTGCAGGTAGGATTGCTCCATTTTGGTTCATTTCCAGCACGTGTGATGACTGAGATTGAACCAAAATGGAACTTTTTGCTTTAAATTTCCCTTCTCTGTTCAATTTCCTAATATTGTAAAGTGGCTTAACAGCTTAGCCACTTCATGATATTGGGAAATTGAAAACTTTCTCTGCTCCTTTACATGCCTAAGGTGACAGAGTTGATGCATTGTATCTTTTAGAAGAAACATTAAAAACTTCTTCCCAGAAAAAGGAGAGGACAGGAGGGGGCAAGGAGGTGTTTTTTGTTGTTTTGTTTTTGTTGTTTTCTTAAGGAAGGCTGACCAAATAGGGTTGCTTGCAGTGCATATGCCATGTGGATGCAAGAATCACAGCAAATGGCATACTGACCTCTGCGTAACCTTGACCAACCCTGCTTAGTCCACTCCAGCCTGCTCTAATTGAGTTGGGTAGCCAAGCCCTGAGGTGCTATCCATGTAATTATTTCTCAAGCTATGCAATCCTGTGCTCTGGAACTTTTGTTAATGTAGGTTGGTTCTACTTACAAGTTGTAACAATCCTTTCTCATTTTTTACTATCATTTGATGAACTGGCTCCATGTTTCCGTGGAAGTAGTTCTGAGTTTGACCTAGACAGAGATTCTTGAGGTCAACAAGCCTACACCTGCCCATGCCTCATGGCAAATAAAGATGTTCTGTATATACCTTTATCTGGAGGCATAATGGTGCCAACAGTTTGACAGGAGTACTTGGGTTCTCCTATTTAAATACTGTAATCAAGATCACTGTATTTCTAGTTCACAATTCTAAAAGCCTGTGTTAATACTGGGATTGCCCAGGTGTTGATCAAAGTAATTGTTGCTGTTGTTATTTAGATATCCTAATAAAGAGGGAAACTACAGTTGAATGACTCAACACTGGAGAAGAAGAGTAGTTATCTTTCAAATGAAAAATAGAAGAGTTTATACACCCCGTATCCCCGCAGTACACAAACATCTTTTAAATGGTGTTTAACTAATTTTGTTTTTCTGTTTCAAAGGGCACACGAGTGGCACAGTGACTCAGAGGGGCATGCTCCATGTCTAGAGAATGGAAAAATAAATAAACTAAAATATTTAAGACAGTACAATTGGATGTGGCTTGTCACTAGAGATTTCTTCCTGTATCATCACATCCCATCTGTCACTTATAAGGGTATTTGCTCTGCTAGCTAAGGAAATCATTTCATTTCCCCCCAAGAAACATAATAGGCTGCTTCCAGATAGGCAGATCCTAGCTCTACCCAATGGAAAGAGATCGTGCAGCTATTCTGTCTTTTCCTCCTTAACAGACACAAAAGGAATAAAATGAAAGAAGTGGGAAATGATGGGAAGTTTAGAAAAGGAAGATGTTGACATTTGGACTCCCAGTATGAAGGCGGGCTGATCACACAATACACAGCCTTGCCAAGAAATGCTGGTATTGTACTTTTATTGAGTGCTGCAAAAATACAAGCACTTTGCAGTGGAAGTGGTGACTTCACAGAGGACACTTGGATCCCCAGCAAATAATGAATTAACAGTTGGGGAATTGCTTGCACTCCAGAAATCAGTGGATTGGAAACACCATCACTTAGACAATCTGTTCCAATTTCCTTTTCTTCTATGGCAGTTACAGAAATGACATTTCGACAAATAAGATACGTTCCCTCCAAGCTAACTATTCTGTGGTGTCATTTCCCTTTAGAGCTTACAAGATCTTAAGGGAAACTTTTTACCTTTAGGCTCTCTTATGGAGGCCATCAAAAATCACTTCACCATAGCAGAACTTTGACCAGGATGGTCTGTCTCTGCAGCTGCCTTGTTCTAAACAGTTAGGCCAGTTCATGGGGAAAGAAACTTCATAGATTTTCCAGCCCTTCGTGGGGTCTCTACATATTTTGAAATGGCTCTTGAAATCCTTGTCGATCAGCACTTTTTACAAGCGGCTTGATTTAGCATATGCCCGACAAACCTCAGAAGAGCACTCTGGACTATTATTTGTTCATGTTGCTCCTGTCAGCCCTAGTTCAGTGTATTTATTAGGCCTGGATGTCCTTTTAGTACATTACTTAGACATAATACAGATCCGTATCTGCTCTGCTTAAAAAATAACAACAAAATGTGCTCGAACCATAACAGCTCTCTGAGTTTTATCAGCATCTCGCTGAGATGGGTTCACGCTTTTCTTCACTAAATCTGGCAAGTACAATAAAGCAGTTCTTCATATTTGCATGCCGGACAGGCAGAGAGATTCCTTATCTGCTCCGTAGTCTAATTACTTTAGCTCTCCCTCTTTCAGATTACACTGGGTGCTACACATTCTTTGAAAGATGTGATTCTTATAAAGCAAAATCTAAAAGCAAACAATTAATATGCATAGCACTTCAGAACCTTACTGATTCTGGAAAGTTGATGCCAGACAGATTCAGCAAAACATATAGAGGGCTCACCTATTAGTTTATGCCCCAGGATCCAATTTTTAAGGCATTTTACAATTCCAGCAGCATGAATGGAAACGAGTTGAGGATGTGCTTAATCCTTCCATTGAAATTAATGGGACCTAGCCCTACTTAACTGCTCAGATCATACGTTCAAATGTAAATCATGTCTTGGGGCATATTGTGCGGTGTTGGTTGCAGTCAAATGGCTTCCAATGCTGCAATAAATCTTAGTGCCACGTGATTCTTTGCCCTTGTGTTGCAACAAACTAAGAGCGAAAACACGGCAACCCTTGCAGTCAAATTCCAGAGGAAAAAAAAAACTTGTCAACTTCCCCTCTGACATTCAGGTTTGCTGTACACCTTAATGGCGGGCTGGGGAAGAAGAGTGCCAACTGCATAAGGTAGGATGAATCACTTCTTCCGTCCACTAACTGAACTCTCTTCATCAGGCTGTTCATGCTACCTCCATTCATGTATGCTACTCGTTGTGTAATAAAGAATGTCACTTTGTAATGAAGAAGGCAGTGTGGCATCTTATGTTTGAGACAAAGTGGAATGTGGAAAGTTCCTGTGTTGGGCTATGACTGGATAGCTCAGTGGTTTAGGTCTTTGGCTGTGGAGCAAGAGGCTGGGAGTTCAATTCCCCACTCGGCCTCCTCGACAAAGGCTAGACTCAGTGATCCATAGGGTCTCTTCCAGCTTTATGGTTGTAAGACTCCAAGAATCCCCTAGCCACCATAGCTAATAGCCATGTTGACTAGGGAATTTTATTATGGAAAGAACTATACTTATGGAAGGATGATGACATCACATGCAAGGGCAATTTGGGGTATTTAAAAAATTACTGGTTTTGTCTTGTGCTATTCCAACTGTTAGATAACCCTTTTCATTGTGCAGAACCTGTGGGTGATGTGGAATGGAAGGAGGAAGTCTTTCATTACCAAAACATTTCCACTACTGGATGCTGTGGAAGAGGGAGATTCTAACTATTGGGAGACTTACTTCTTGTTTCCCACAGCTCTCATGGCTTCCATGCAATAAAACAGATTATTTACACATCAGAAAAACTTTGGGAGAGAAGGTAAAAGTCCTTTATTACAGAAAATATCCCCATGCTGGTAACTTCATTACCCTTCTGCACGTGTAGTTATGCCACCAGGAAGTTGTTCTCTAAAACATAACTTTCTCAAACTGTGGATCAGAGTCATATTAATTGGATGTTAGAGCCAAATCCTAGGACTCTAGGTGGGAGACCATTATTGGAGGTGAGATTGGAGCCTCCCACCTAAATCCCTTTGCAGGCCAAATAACATACAGTAAGTGGGCACAGCTTTACTTCAGCTACCATCAGCTCCTTACTGGCATACTGCATTGCTAGTACAGTGGTGCCCCGCATAGCGACGTTAATTCATTCTGGATTAATTGTCGCTATCCGGAAACATCGCAATGCGGGCAGGAAAACCCCATAGAAACACATTAAACTTTGTTTAATGCGTTCCTGTGGGGCCCAAACTCACTGTTATGCGAAGATCCTCCATAGCGCCGCCATTTTCGCCACCTCGGTAAGCGAGGAAATCGCGCGAAAATGGTTGCGGTGGCCATTTTGGGCACCCGGTGGCCATTTTGGAACCGCCGATCAGCTGTTTTAGAAACATTGTAATGCGAAGATCGGTAAGCAAAACGCTTACTGATCATCGCAATGCGATGTTTTGCCCATTAAAACATCGCAATGCGATCGCATTAGCGATCTCAAAAAATAGATCGCTATGCGGATTCGTCGTTAAATGGTGCGCTCGTTATGCGAGGCACCACTGTACTGCACTTTTCCCACTTGAGAAGGACACTGTGGGTGTGCATAAAAGTTTACAGTGCCTTGTTCTTCACCCCTTTTCAGCATCTAGTTCCTGAATAGTGAGGTGTTTACTGGGATTTAACAAAGATATACCACCCAGTGCCCCGTCCACCTTTTCTACAATCGAGCTCACACCCTGCCCCCCAGCATCTACTGATGTGATTAAAGATCTAATAACCCAATTAAAAGCGGGAAAAGTGTCTGGCCCCAATGCTATTCCAGCAGACTTAGTGAAATGTGACTTGGATTGGTGGGCTTCAGTATTTACCCCCCTCTTTTCTACTTTTGACGACTCTGGGACAATTCCTAAAGCCTGGACCAATGCCATTGTGGCCACAATTTAAAGAAAAGGGGATCCCTCCCTCCCAGAAAATTATAGGCCAATTACTGTAGCTTACTATCAGTGATTGGGAAATTATATGCAAAACGCCTATTAAACAAACTCACCTCCTGGACTGACAATACATCTATTCTTGGTCCCGAGCAAGCTGGTTTTAGGAAAGGCAAGTCCACAATCGACAATTGCTTGATACTCTCGCACTTTATTAATAAAACATTAAAATATGCTAATACCAAATTGTATGTGGCCTTCCATGATTTAAAGGGAGCTTTTGATTCACTAGATGGAGAACTATTATGGGACAAATTGGAAAATTTGGGCATGGATAAAAGACTGCTCTTCCTCCTGAAAGGTTTATACTCTGCTACAACATGCCAAATTCAACTTTCTCAAAGAGAGGAAGTAACCAACCAGGTCCCAACTAACAAGGGAGTGAAACAAGGCTGCATCTTGGCTCCCTTACTGTTTAGCCTTTTTTAATGAACAATCTTGTCCCTTTTTGACAAACTTTGATCGCCACCCTCCCAAATTGGGAACTCGTCTCATTCTGATACTACTATATGTGGATGATGCAGTCATCATTTCCTGCATTCATCCAGGCCTAAAATGCCGGATTAATGGATGTGCAGAGTATCTGAGCAAAAATAAAATGCAATTAAATTAATAATAATAATATAAAATAATAATAAAATAATAAATCAAAAATGCTGGTTTTTGCCAAAACAGGGAAACAATTTCAATGGAACCTAAATGGAAATCACATAGAACAGGTTAAACAGTATAAATACTTAGGTGTTCTTTCCCATTAAAAATACTCTTGGTGTCCCCCATTGAAAAATGGCTAGAAATGTAGCTACGATCACTACCCAATCTATTCTGCGTTTTTATTATAATTTAGGAAATTGGTTTGTCCTGGCAGCATTACGAGTTTTCAAGTCCCAAATTATTCCACAAGCCCTCTATGGTTTCCCAATTTGGGCAAGAGCTATGGATCGATCGACTGAAGAGCTACAGCCCTCCTTCTTACACAAAGTGTTAGGATTACCTAGATGTGTGCCCTACTCGGTGCTCTGTCTGGAGTCCGGAGTCTCTTTAATACAGACTGTAGCTTGGTTGAGATTATTCCAATTTTGGTTAAGTATCTATTACAGTACAATTCAGACATGGACATTTATTATACCAGCTTCTGAGGGACTCTGTCTCACCTTTTGGGTCAATGGTCGTCCTGAAAAAAATTGAAATCAATTGGTATAGGTAATGACCACCTTGGAGCTCTAAGTCAAGAGCTAGCTTTCCAAATTATTAAAAGAAGAATTTTGGATATTGAATTCCAGGACCCTTGTAGTGCTGCCAATAAATTCTGTTCACCATTGTTTTTCCATATTCCTCCTAAAATGGGCAAGCCTGCTGCCTACCTTTCCTTGCTCAACTATCCCCAAAATGTAGGGCCTTTTCTTTGGCCAGATAGAATGTCATGCCTACTGCTATATGATATGGCATATTTAATGCACTTCCCTGTTCTGAAAGGCACTGCCCATGTGAACAGGGGTGGTGGTGGAAACCTTTGTTCATATGTTTTTGTACTGCCCACTTCACTCAATCGGCCAATCAAGGTTGATAGCCTCAATTTTATTAAAGCTGGAAGGGAGGTCAGATATGGATAAAGTTCGCTATATGCTGCTGGCTGAGATGACTGATATTGTAGAAAGAGTTGCAGACTTCCTTGATATTATTGTTAGGAGACGAACAGTTGTCCGTTTAAGGATGTCTAACATGGGACGTGGTGGCGCTGCAGGTTAAACCGCTGAAGCCTCTGTGCTGCAAGGTCAGAAGACCTGCAGTTGTAAGATCGAATCCACGCGATGGAGTAAGCCCCTGGTGCTTGTCCCAGCTCCCACCAACCTAGTGGTTCAAAAATATGGAAAATGCAAGTAGATAAATAGGTACCACCATGGTGGGAAGGTAATGTTGTTCCGTGTCTAGTCGCACTGGCCACGTGACTACAGAAGATTGTCTTCGGACAAAACACTAGCTCTATGAGTTGGAAACGGATATGAACACTGCCCCCTAGAGTCGGACATGACTGGACAAATTGTCAAGGGGAACCTTTACCTTTACCTAACACTCTTCTGCCCTCCTAATGCCTATATATGTACTTACCTAACAAACCACCATGACTATGTCCAATTGCTACTTATGCCAATAAAGGCTTTATCTGTCTGTCTGTCTGCCTGTCTGCCTGCCTGCCTGCCTGCCTGCCTGCCTGCCTGCCTGCTGGGATTTGCATCCAAACTGTCGTATACCTAAACGGATGATGTTGTCATATGCTATCAAAGAGCTTCTTACCTCAAAAACCTCAAACAGCTCACAGGTTTTTAGGTATGTGAGATGCTGAAGATGCTTGATAAGAATCACATTTCCACCCCACATTGGGAATTTGAACCCAGATATCTTGAGTTCTAATCTGGCATTCAAGCCACCACAATGCATCTGCTCTTGACTATGTAGTTATAGACAGATTTTAATTTTAAAAATGCACTATTATTTTCTGCAACAAATTGTATCTATGTTTAGTATAAAGGAAGCAGAAACAAACAGTTTCATTTCTATGGTCATGAGGATTTAAAAGAGTTTAAAATATGAACACGCACATATTCAGAGTAATTCTTTTTTCATCTGGATTAGTAAATTTTGTTTGGCTCAAGAATGTAAAAGGCATTTTAATACCTGGAGCAGGGCAATTGAGGAGATGTTAATTTTGTGTTTCACTGCTAAGTAATAGTCATAGGCACCTCAAAAGGGTGTATGTGTGTGGGTCCAGTAAGACCATTATGTCCAGGGTTTAGAATGATCTAGCACTGCCATCAGGTATACTTTTCAGCAGAGGTGTAAGATCACACTATTTGTACAGCCCATTATGTGGACTTTCTTCAGGATAAGAATCCTCCATTCTTGTTCTGTTTACACACTTCTTAACACATTGAGGTTCTGATCTTTGGCCTCTTATGTTGTTGAAATAGTACTAAAAATCATGATATGTCTTTTAAAAACCTGTATTTATGGTGGGAGGGAAGCTATTCATTCTGGTAGACTAACAAAGGAAATTACATTCCCAGAATCTTAGAAAATTAATTATGGCGTTCAGTTGTATTGAAATACAGGGTTGTTTTGCAACGTGCTGTTACAAACAGCTGTGTGTACTTTTTATGCATATTTGCCATTTTCCTAGTGGTTAGGCTTTATTTAAAAAAAAAGGTTGACAGGCATGGGTACAAGCAAGGAGCCAAGGCACAACTTCCTAGTAAAATAAATCCGTTAAGAAGGAAGGTTGCATCCCACCAGATTTTTTTCTAAGAGCACTTAGAGTTATTGCCGCCTAATGAGGTGGACATGGTTACTGCATAACTACGGACATGATTACCAGATAACGGCAGTTCATGATGGGCTTTTTCAACCCTTCATTTTATTGACCGATGAAGTACATGAAGCAGATGAACAGGTGGGTCCCGAGGATGGTGAATGCATAACTGTGCAGTAGGGTGGCAGTTTATATGCCTTTGCAGTGACAATAGTGTGCCCACCTCTGAATAAATTTACCCCCAACCCTTTTGCATGTCATAGGCCCCATCACTAACATTCTCTTTTTGGAGGAGAAATTAGCTAGTGGTATACAGTATAGATTAAACCAATGAAATGAATACACACACACATAGGGGTCCCCAACCCCTGGTCCACGGCCTGGTACCTCATGGAGACAGGTCTCCCATCCCCCACATGCACACACACACCTGCACACCTGTACATACATGCATGAATGCACACATGTCCCGCCTGTGGATGCACAGACACACGCATGCCCCGCCCATGGATACACCGCCCCACACATGCACAAACTCACGCCACACCCACCCACAGACGCACGCACGGACCGCCCACATGTGCATTGATGCATGAACACCCCCCACACATGGGTGCACACACACACAATGCTCCCCCACACGGACCCCACCCCCGCACCCCTCCTGTCCACACTAAACTGGTCCGCAGTGGGAAAAAGTTTGGGGACCACTGCTCTACAGGGCATGGGGTCAATATTTCCTGAAGGCCAGAGCACACCTGGGACTTCCATACTTCCAATTCAGGGGTGGGGGAGATTAGAGGTCATAAGGGAACATTTTCAGTACAAAACATTCAATTTTTGTAAGAAAAAATATGAGAATGGGAGTTGTAGGAGCACATGCAGGTCTCCAAGGCCCAGACCTCTGAGATGACACATTATCAGTTGTTTCTGAGGTCATGGGTTGGTTCCATTGGACTCAAATATTTTAAAATTTGCTTCCATGCTCATTAATTTGTTGACTCAAGCCAGCCAGGAGTAAGAATATTCAGACATCAGACCGACATTCATTCCTTAGTTAGCTGCATTCAAAGAAAACTATTTCAATGGGCTTCCTATTATTTAAGCCAGAGAAGAATGCATGTCTGTCTCTTTACCTCATCATGCCACAGTGGGGAAGAAAGCCCCAGCAGAGAAAGACAGGGAAAGGCCATTGGTTTTCACATTGATTTAACTTTGTTTGTGTCACTGCCACAACATTGGTTAATTGCAGCTTTTCCATTTTTTGCAAATTCAGCCTTTCAGCATTGGGCAACAACTCGAGCAGAATTCTTGCTCCCCCAGGCCCCGAAATGAAGACGCAAGACAACCATTCTTTGGATTTAAATATGGGCCACACTTTATTAAATCAAATTAAATGCCACCAGAATAAACCAATTCCAAAATCGAGGGGGCCTGCGGTAGTGCGGGGAAATAACACCAAATAATTCCAGATTAGTCAATGGGCGAGTCCCAGGCCCCAGGTTCCAACTGTCTCTCGACCGTAGGAACCTGGAAGGCCTCAATTAAACACCCCAGACCACTAGCCATCATATTTGATGACCTTTGGTCCGCAAGTGGTCCAGCGCATCAGCCTCCTTCAGCCCTGTAATCGCACGATCCGCAGAACCGTCAGAACTGACGCGCTGTTTGCTTTCTGATAATTACAAAAGGGAGACACCGTGACAAGTTATTCCCGCACTACCCGCCAGTGTGACCGATTATAATAAACCACCATCAAATGCCAACAAAACCCTTTTCCAGTGTGGGATAGGCGAAAAATCCCCCCATCCAATTGCCAATTAGGATAGAGGTCAAAAATTCCTATCCGGCCCCTCAAAAAGGCGACCCCAAAAGACACACTAGAAAGAGGGTGGGCGGGTGGGTGCCAGTAACGAAAGAGGCCAGATTGCGAACCGGCACTTCCCTATATAGCGCCATTCGCGCCAAAAAGGTCACGTGGCCCGGGTTGCCTTTCTTCTCCCGGGGCCGGGGAGGCAAAAACACTGCACAGATCGATGGCCCTGACGGCGCCACTCCTGCACGTGCACGCTTTCCATCCGGAAGGAGACCATAAAAAAAAAAGAAGAGCTGGATAAATGTGCTTGTACGTAGCATAGATAAGAGCTCTGAAGTCTTGCCTGCTTTAGGCTGGATCTTGTAAAATATCTCAGAGTAACTTTCAATATCTCCACATTCTTTCCTATTTCTCTTGATTCGGAATTTAACTGAGCTTTGGAATATATTACACAATGCTCATATCTCCAGTGCAGAGTTGCCAAATGGAACGGATACACAGGAAGACTAGGAGTGAGAAATGAACCTACCATTATTTATTTCTCACCTTGCTCAAAGATGGGTACTTTTAAGACATGATGTTGAGCGGGTGAATACAGATAATCATTTGCCTACTGGCAACTGAGCCTGGCAGATACACAGCCATAGGGAATGCTGATGACCTGTAGCATCTTGCTACATGATCAGAGGAATTGACCACATATCTGTGCAGCAGGCTTGTGCTCGCTCTTTAAGATTTTCATTTCCACTTAGTTTGATCATTTCAAGGACTGATGTCTTGTATATTAATAGGAAACTCATTCTCTGGGGCTGTGACTATATTGGAAAATCACAGCCTGTATTATGGTTGAATTCAGTCAGTGTTCACACGGGCTGCAGATTGTTTCCGGAGTTCAGTGTGTCACACTTGCTGCAATGTGATTCACATTTCAGCCCACAGTTTCCTTCTTTCCTTCCTTCCTATAGTCCCACCTCTGCTGATCCTCTTACCGTTCACTGTCAAGCCACTTGGTTTTGAAAGGGTTGCCTAGTGTTTCAGAAAAATTAGTATCTTTCCAAAATTCCTCTTAATGTATTCAGGAATGCCACATACCACAGGAACATTTTTTATTTTGTCTGAGTTGTTTTCTGTTGTGTTTGTAATTTTTAATAATTCCTCCCTCCTTCAGAGGTGATCCTAGTGCTAAACTAGTGTATCAGTACAAATGATAAGGTGATCTAGTGCTAATCTCAGATAGTAAAAAAATAAATAAATCAGAGGACAACTGGGGGAAAGAATGTAGGGGCAGATGTTCCCCAAGTTCAGAACATCACATTCCAACTGCCTACATCCTTGAAATGCCACCCACACACCCACACACTGCCTTTATAAGAACAAATCAACTAATTACACAGGAAAAAATATGTTTCAATTGTTTTGGCTTGAGAAAAAGTTAAAAAAACCCAGCATCACATTGAAAAAGTGACATTGGGAACAAAAAGGGCTGGGCTGATTCAAATTTGCCTATGCTTCATGTGATAAAAAAATCCTTAAAATCAACCCCTACTATAACCACAGTATATGGTATTTGGTTATTTAGTCACAGCCTAAGTGACAGTTCTTATCCACTCAGAATGGCACCTTCCAGGCAGATTTTTTTTTTTTAAAAAAAGTTCAGTGAGAATTGAGCATGCTCTGTTGTCAGAGAACACCGAGAGTCTGTTGTGGGATGTGGCAGAGATGGAAACCAGAGGGAGAGAGGGAAAATGAAATGGAGTGGCCTTGAAGAAGCCACAGGAGTCCTAAATAGGAGCACTCCACATTGCAACTTTATAGACCCAATTTTTTGGACACCCCTGCCATGTGAAAAACATAGGGCACTTCAGCCTCCTCCCTGTGGGTGTATGGCAGGTTCCCACTATGCATACTGATGATTGCATGGCAAGTGGGTTGACTTCATGCTTAGTAAATGGTTGCCTGTAATGGAAAGCTTTCTGAACCATTGTCTACTGCCCCTTGCACAATGTGATTCCACCCTTTCCGATCACCCTGTAAAAGGGATAAGATCACACAGTATTTCTCATCCTGGCATGAGGTGGCATATTGATGCTGTATGCCTGCCTCAGCAGAATTTGGACTGGAGAGAACTGGATGAACGACTGGCAAGAGGTGGATGGGTGGCCACATTAATTTCCATCTTTTCTACCATTCCATTCTTGCTGGCAAAGAGTGCGGACAGACTGAGAAATAGCTTGTACAGCGTGAGCTCTCTTTTCTGGTGATCACATGATGCACAGGAGATCATGAATCAGCCCAACCCCAATCCATACCTAAGCCGAGCCTTTTGGATCAAGTAGCAGGGCTACTCTTTTTGGGGGGCTGGAACAATTTCTACACAGACGGATGAGTCCCTGTAAGGGAGATCACTCCAAGTGAAACAACCTTTTCCTGCATGACCAGACAAAATCCTTTCTTGTCACCTGATCACAGCCAAAGAAAGCATAAGCCATATAAACAACCATGCTGACCAGAGATCACCCCCCCCCCAAAAAAAACCCTGTCAGAACAATTCCAGCTTTTTAAAATTGAGGTGGAGTGTAGAAACGCTTTTGTCTAAGAGCAGAATGGAGTGAAAATGATGGTGTCTGGGTTTTGATACAAACTGGTGAACATGCCTGTGGCCGCCTCCTCCTACGTCACAGAGGGGACGCCACTTCACACTCCCTTTCTCAACACACGCTGCCACCAACCACACACATATATCTGACTCCTCAGACAAAGGTATGGATTTTAAAAAGGAAAATGACTGTTTATTGTAACAAGTAACTAAGTTAATCAATATAATCAATACATAAATAAAGTATCCCCCTCAAACACACTATCACTCAGACCTTAACTAACACAGTACTTCATGCCCTAACTCAACTCTCACTCTCACTCTCCAAAACTGTCTCACATCATTCACTCCCCCCCCTTATATACACAGCTCCACCTCCTGGAGTCCCACCTCCTGCCCTGCCATAGGCAGATGAGCTCCAGCATAACATTGATAGGCAGGTGACGTCATCGCAGCCATCACAATGCCTTTCACGACCAGCAACAAAAAAGAAGTACTGATGGTTCTCAAAACTGTAATGTGGAGTGCCTTTGGGAAGGGGTGGTCAGAGAAGGGTGGCACACACTGTAGGAGAAGAAGTAAAAAAGGGCAAACATTTGGGTGGAGCAATTGATGGAAGAAGAATTGGACAGGATGAGAGAGGGTGAAGTGTTCAGAGAAAAAAGTAACTGTCCTCATCTCATCTGTGGACAAAGATATGGGAATAGGGTTGCCAGATAAATGGGTACCAAAAGGAAGACATAGAAAGACAAAAAAGAGGACAGAGGAGGACGCATTGAATGTTTCATTTAAATTGTTCTGGATTAAACCCGCAATCAATACAATTTTAATACAATAGCTGCCAATAACTGTCTCTTAGTGACCCGACCAAGAAACAGTCATGTTAAAAAATAAAAATAAATATTATATCACCAACAAAATTAAAATAGAGCAACTGGCATTATTAGGCTGCCAGCTTGCACAAAAATATATTTGTTTAAAAATACAATCTCTCTGCTTAGACACTCCAGAAGTTGCTCTACAGTCACCCATTAGCAGATTTTGGAAAAAAAAACCACTTTATTTATTTACTTTAATGTTGGCATAGCGGGTGTTGGATTTCAGCGCCATCTGGAAGGCCACAGGTTCCCAAGCTCTGAAAGATACCCTTCTCTTCAGAACCACTCCTTTGGTTCACGACGGTGGCTGCTGAAGGAGGAAGCCCAACTCTAAAGAGCGCCGCTGCCCCTCCCTGTTTCTTACCTGACCTGAGCAACTGGTATCAGCCTCCTTCCTAGTAACCAGGGAGACAATGAATGAAACAGGTGCCCTGTGATCACAGGACGTCCACCTGTTTTTGTTTTTTTTAAAAGACTACGATGTGATTCTGTAATGGGTTCACTTCCACCCTTACAAAATAATTCTTTGTTACGGTGCCCCCTTAGTTGCAAACCATCTGTTTTTCCTCGGGTAAGATGAAGAGGAGGAGGAGGAAGAGGAGGAGGAAGGCCACGTAGATAAAAGCTGGACATTTTAAAGGTTTTTAGTTTTGCCTGCTGGACGGAGGACATTAGGCTAAAAAGAAGGACATGTCATCCTTTTGCTGGATGTCTGGCAACCTTATATGGGAATAACTTGGAATAAAGGACCTTGGACGTGTCGATGCACAGAGCAAACAGTTACCATTATGGACCATGGAGAAGCAGTATGAGGGGATAGCACAACCAGATACTTCAAATCAGCCAGTCTGGACAAACTGTGAGTTAGAAGGACCAGTGGTCTGAAACGGGGTAAGACAGCTTCTCACTCTCTACTTCTGAGTAATGTCTCCCTCCCACATACATCCGTCCTGCACTTCTATTTCTGATCCATTTCTTTTGTCCCTATCCTGTGGCTAATTATTCCCCAAATTCTCACCTCTAACTGATGAAACCTGAACTGAAGTTGCTTCCCAGAAACCAACTTATTTTAGTGCACTCAGCAGGAAAATTGGGCATTAACTTTCAGTTGCAAAGCAGAACAGAGAAATCAGGGCAGAACTGGATATTGCCAGAAAGAAAATGAGCAAATGGCTATGGCAGCTTCTTTCCATGCTTCCAGGTAAAATTTAAAACGACGACTTGTGCAGCTATCAAATACTGATCGCTGCTAGGGGAGAAAAGTTCTGCCTTTCCCATCTATAACTTTTAAGATTTCATGTCTCTGTGTGTGCATGTACATGTGTGCTGCTGATCACTACAGTAGAACATACTCTGAAGTGTTGGGGACTCTTGTGTAGAGAATGCTTTTGGGGGTTCTGTTTGGTGTGTTTGTTACACAACGGCCAACAGGGAAGAGCATCGCTGTAGCGTTCCCCATTTATTAGGTCAATGGTTCATGTTTTGTTATGTAATGGTTCATGCATATTCATGTTGCTGAGAGGCGGAGCCGAGAGAGATGCCATAAGAGTCAGAGTCAGTCAGTAAGAGTAACAGAGTCAGTAGGAGTGGAGTGTGAGAGAAGGGGATAGAGTGTGGAGTTTGGGGAATTCTGAGGTGTGATTAGAGTTAGGAGTGTATTATCAGACAGAAGATTGATGTTAATAATAAATTGACTTGAAGAAGACATCCATGAATCACTATCAATAACTGTAATCAATAAACAAAAGTTCTATTTAAAAGACCATGAAGTGTGGACCTGAATCTTCCTGAAGCAATGGTGATTTAGTAATCGCCTGGTGGCAGCAGTGTAAAAGAGGGGATTGTTTGCCTTCGTGTGCTCTGAGGCTTGATGGTCAAGCGAGGGGCACGAGGGTGAACGTTACAATCGCTATCTTGGGAAGGAATACACAAAAGCCATCTAGAATATGAAGCTACACTTCTTGTATTCCAACTTTGGCCACGAGCCCTTTGTCCATCATGCATTTATTGCATTTTACCACACATCAGTTCCTGTTACTATTTATTTAACTGGTAAGCGTATTTGTTCCTCCAAGATCCACTTTACTTATAAACAGCAGCATGGGCTATAAATATGGATGCACCATTCATTTTTGTGGAGAACAAATCTCAGAATTCTCTGTTCTGGGATTTCTACTTGACAGACAGAAGGACAGCTAAATGTGGCTCACCCAGGAGAAATGTCTAAGTTGGAAGCCTTTGTGGCCTAGCCTGGGCCTAGCTCCGTTTAATGTCCTCTTCGAAAGGAAGGTGCCTCAGTGCTTGCTGGAAGCTTCCTTTTTGAAAAGGAAGTGAGGTGGAACTAGACCTCTGCTAGACCATGAAGCCATCCAGCTTAGGCTTTTCTCCTAGGTGAGCCACATTTAGGTACCTGTAGGTATCTGTCTGTCTGTCAGGAGGGGCTCCCAGAATGGAGAGTTCTGGGATTTATAGTAAAAAAACATTAATGCATGGCACATCCCTAGCTATAAATAAGGGAGCAACAGCAGTTAATAGTCTTAAACTGCTTCCATCTGTATTCTCCAAGTGTGATAACAATTGTCCCCCAATGCTCTGCGCAAAAGAGAATTATCCCCATCTTCTTTTGTAAATATCAAGCATGTTTCATATATGTCCCAAGATGTTCCCTATATGAGTTTTGCATCATTCTCAGAACTCCTGTCATGTCATCCAAACTAAATGATGTTTGTTTGTTTATTTAATATACTGCTGGGGTGCACTAGTTAATGATAGCCAGGATGGTGTGGAATAAGGAGCACAGCAAAACCTGCAATTTATGTCACTTGTGGTTAAATTGGCAACTGAGCAGCCTTAGAATTGGTGCCATTGCCTGGCCTGTGGTCAAGATTTTGACCCACAACATACAAAGATTCCATTGGGCTTCCTCCTAACATGTACAGGTCATGTGAATTTCATGCTGCCAGCAGTGCAGTTCTGGCCTTGGGTTTCCATTTGGACATTGAACTGCCACTGCTTTGGCAGTCCTGAGGTCTTCATGAACTGAGAATGAAGGAATTATGGAATCCAGGATGTATGGATTGCTCCAAGCATCTCACATTGTCGAGCAGGTATTCTCATGGGCAGTGGGCATGGGAAACGTCTTAGTTTGAAGTTACTCCCCTAGCACCTCCTTGCCTTCTGCATGTACAGCTGATATTTTTATTGGGTTTGTTTTTAAAGGTTTCATATTTTAATAGTGAGATGATCTGAGTCTGCCTCCTCCGTTTAAAGAAAAGAGTTAGTTATACATTTAAAAAAAATAAGAACAATGGCTGTGGCTCGCTGAACTTCTCAGTACATCAGAAGGCTAGGGTGGAGATACAGCTGGCTGGAGAATTTGCATGGAGTGTGTGGAAAGTATGCAAGTATGAGAGAGAGACTGCAGGCATTAATTGCCATTGATAAGACTTAACACCCTGATGCTAGATACAAAGACATGTCAATAAGCTCCATTGATTATAGTACAACTTACTCCCAAATTAATGTGCATCAGTATCCTGCTGTTACCTATAGATGTGTCAGGGAGATTGCTAAACAGTTTATTTTCCATTACAGTAATAATTAATACAGATGTCTGCACCAGGAGCCTCTTCCCACAACCACTGACCTTAGGACGCAGAGGTGCTTTGTTATTAATGTGTTTTTCTGCCAAGCCAAGCTTTATGATCACAATAAATACATTGCCAAGCAGTTCAGTCGGGCCCGCTGCCTCTTTGGTCTTATTGCTCAGCTTCTTGAGATGTATGGGATCCCTGATCCATCCAATATTATATACATTTGTTCCTCTAGAACTAATTATAATTGAACATGTTTTGGGTCAGAGCCTATTTGCTTCGTATAAATAACATGTGTAAATTTGCTTTATGTCAGGATGCGACAAGAGCCTAAACATTTCCGTATATCAAACCTGAACATGAGACACTTGTAGAGAGGTGTTTCTATGTTTCTATTGCTTTATTCTTGGCTTTGGGCTGTTTCCATTTGAATTCCATTTTAAACAAACAAGATTCATACAAAACATTATGTAGGTAAGCAAAAAGGGAAAATTTCTTTCAGTGGTACCTGATTCCTGTGATTTGCCAGGAAAACAACAACAACTTTAACGATCGTCTTTGAAAAAAAAAAGAAAGGGCAATATCTTCCCTTTCTTTCATTAATATTCCTCATTAATAAATTCAAACTGATAATAACTACACTGCAGAGTTCAAAGCATTTGCTTAACCAAAACATACAAACAAAGTGATCTTGCAGCTTGGCTTATGCAGCAAGGCAAATATTTGTTTTTGCATCTACATATTAAGAAGCTGAGAGGCAAACATATTAGAAGGGGCATCAGATGGTTTTTATACAAACCTGAATGGTGTTGCCTCTAGTTTATTTGCTTGTTTATTTTCTTTGCCCTGTTTAATTTAAGTAGATATTGGGTGCTAAGGGAGGGGAGGAGGAGATGGAATACAGGAGGAAGATGGGGCGGAGATTGCTTTAAGCATATATGCCTGCACAAACAGATACTTTTTGATGTATTCGCGAAGGCTTTCACGGCCGGGATCTAATGGTTGTTGTGGGTTTTTTGGGCTTCTTGGCCGTGTTCTGAAAGTGGTTCTTCCTAACGTTTCGCCAGTCTCTGTGGCCGGCATCTTCAGAGGACAGCACTCTGTGCTCTCCTCAGTGCTGTCCTCTGAAGATGCCGGCCACAGAGACAGGCGAAACGTCAGGAAGAACAACAACCTTCAGAACACGGCCAAAGAGCCTGAAAAACCACAACAACCATTAGATACACTTTGCTTAGAAGTGGTGGTTGTACATCTGAGCTGAAAGAGAAGGTAACCAGTGGGTTAAAAGAAGGTCTCTCTATTCTCAACTGGGAAGAGCAACATCAGCTGGTGATGATGGCAAAGCAAATCACCCGACAGTCCCCTGCCCCTTTTCATCAGTAAAGTACCTGTGAAGGGAGATAAATGATGCTTCTAATTATGACAAGAAAGATGTCTGGTTCTTCCTATCGTGACTCACCAGGATGCAAACCTAACACACTGCCATGCTGTGGTGATTCAGATATTGGCCTATACAAGTCGTTCCTGGATGCCTTGTCACGGATCATCATGGACATGAAAGAGACATATTCTTGCTCTTAGCCTAAATTGCAGCTAGACAGCCAAGTATAGTAGTAAGCTGCTGACAGGCCAGCTGTGATGAACTATCCTAGCAGCTTTTGGAAATATCCCAGAGATATCATGTAAAATCTCTAGGTCTGTGACTGTGCTTTTGGGCTCTTGCACCAGCTGTTGATGTGCACGAACATCTGGAGACTCTAAGGCCAGAAGAGTAACACTTGGCAGTGAGGGAGTCCCCTGTGATGACACTGGTGTTAGACAGAGAGATATTTATTTTACTTTATCTTCTGCATCCATTCACTAGTATTTAATCAAGTCACAATACCTATCATATGACTGACTTGTATTTTTCTCACCTACCACTCAAATCAGACTGATGGAGGCTCTGATTTCAAATTAAGACATATGCTTACACATATTACAATAGCTGTGCATATCCTCTAAGTCAGAGGTTCCCGCAATAGCTTCTGTATACTATTTTGTATTTGTCTCATAACTGTTGAGTGGCCTTCTCTGGTGTAATACAATACCCCCCAAATAGGACACAACACAGTATTTCAGGGCTGTTTAAAACATGGGTACTCATTCACTTCATTTCAAGGATGTTAGCTGTGTCTGTCTGTTGAAGGAAAAAACAACAAGAAGTCTTAGAGTACTTTAAAGACTAACAGGTATTATGTGGAGTACTGCCCACTTAATTGGATTCATTTTAGGCATCCATGTAATTACTGTAATGTGATGGCCAATTTAGTCTACTAGGCAAGGCCAGATCCTGATTTAGGATGGCTCAGGTCAAAATGTCCTCTGGTGGCTTAAAACAACAACAAAAAAGTCAATCCTACTGTTCTTAACTGGTTGTAGAGTAATATTCCAAGCAATGGTTGGTGGGCTGATCAAGCTAATCTTATAATTTTCTACACAATTCTATTTCTCTTATAATTTTCTATAATATACAAAGAACAACATTCAGTTGTGAGGACTGCAGGAAATTGAAAGGTTGGCCAGATCACTTTGGAAGGCCTAGCCTGAAAAACCATTTAAATAGGAGTGGTAGAAGACTGCAGGTTTGGCAGCCTCCCAAAGATGCCAGATGTTGAAGCCAGCTGTGCTGGTAGAAATGGGCGAGCCCCTTCTTGATCAGTCATGGAATCAAGCTTCTCCTTATAAAATGTAAAGGAATGGGAGACAGAAGCCATTGTTCATTGGGGAAAGATGTGCTCCGTATCTTAGTTGGCATGACCAACCAACAGGATCAGGTCAGACGAGACAGTCCTGGATTGGATGAATACACAGTCCCAGCCAGTGTGGGGCTGTTTCCCCCATTTCTAAGAAGTCTAAAGGAAAACCTTCGCACAAGAAATTCTATTTTCCTTGTCTTCAGAAGCCGCCTTTAAGACTCAAGGGCTGACGGCTTTTGGCAAGCTGCTTCATCTGGTATTTTATGCTTGCTGCTGCAATGATGAACTGTCTTTGCATCCATCACACATTTGTATCAGTGACCTTAGTAAACAACTTCTGCAGGTATTGCATCTCCCATAAACAGACTGCTGTAAGTTTATGGGATACCTTCACATTCCAATGACACAACATTTTTTCATTGATAGAGAACATAAACAACCAATGCTGTATGGCATATTATAAAGTGTGGCTATATGTGTGTTGTTTGAGTTTATTGATGAAACTCCATTGCCTGTTAAAAAAAAGGGGGGGGGGAAGAACTAGTCATTCAAAATTCTGCTGCAGTAACTCAGGTGATAATCTGAATGCCAGTTTTATACTTCCTTGCTGTGACTGCAAATTATTCCTTTGTTACATTTCTTTTGCGTGTTGCATAGATATGACAGAAAATTGATCAAGGCAAGTATCTATTGATTTACTTTCTGGCGAGAAAAAAATGTACATTAATCTGAACTCAGTTGGCTGCTTCTCTTCTTCTTCCTCCTCCTCCTCTTCGTCCATCTCCTCATGTTGCGTTTCCTTCTGGTGCTGCTAACTCTTTGTGTGGAGCATATGTTTCAGTATGAGATACAAAGAGATTTCTTCCTATGACCTTGGTCTGTGCTGTGCATTTAGAATGTAAGTAAGGAAATCTTCCATCACAGAGGTTCCATTTCCACAAGCGAAAGCTCTTAGGGTCTGCATGCCAAATTAAGTTGGGACCACAGACAGACCCAACACTCCTTAAATACTCCTCCTGTTCATTCACACTGTTTATAAACATTCATACCCTGTTGTCTTGTCTTGTCTTGTCTTGTCTTGTCTCGTCTTCCTTCCTTCCTTCCTTCCTTCCTTCCTTCCTTCCTTCCTTCCTTCCTTCCTTCCTTCCTTCCTTCCTTCCTTCCTTCCTTCCTTCCTTCCTTCCTTCCTTCCTTCCTTCCTTCCTTCCTTCCTTCCCCTCTCTCTCTCTCTCTCCCCCCTCTCTTTTCTACTTTCTCTATGCACATCTCATTTGCTCCTTCCTTCTTCCATTCACAAAGAGGGCTTATACATACTTTATAAGTAGAGAACAGCTATACAGCTGTAATACCTTCATCTTTATATTAGCTTGTTATTAAAAGTGGTGGTTATTAAAAGTGCTGGAAATGGCTTGAGTGGCAATTAGAACTCTTATAAACTGCCCTCAAAGAAATGTCCTGTTTTTGTCTCTCATGTTGACAATACATTTTATAAGCTAATTGGGAGATTACTCAGAGGTAACAGTTAGGACAGAGAGTATGAATATGTTAAGACTATTAAGAAACATCAGCAAGAGTGAAAAATTAGAACTTTTAGTTTGGTCATGTGATCATTACTTTTCAAGTGGGAGTCACTACAGATACAAGAACTGCCCATAAGGATACAGGGGGGCCTTTCCTAAGCTATAGCATCCTCTCCTTACCACACCTGCTCAAGTTGCTACTCAGTAGACTGGACTTAACTGTTGGTCTTTTTAGTCAACTTGTCTTCACATCATCCAAGGAAGTCCACATCAGTTACTCACCATGTCAGCAGGCAGGCAAATTCCAGGAGACTTGCTTGGACCATGGACTAGGATGGATTGTGTAACAGAGTAGGATCCCAGCATACTTAAAGGAGGCAATAGGAAGACCATTGTTGAAAAAGCCCTTCTTGAATCCCACAATACTGAATAAGTACCGACCAGTCTATAATATTCCATTCTTAGGCAAGGTGCTACAGTGGATTGTGGCTTCTCAGCTCCAGAGGTTCCTGGATGACACCAGGATCCATTTCAATCTGGTTTCAGGTCTAGTTATGGGACAGAGACTGCTTTGGTTGCCTTGGTAGATGACCTCCACGAGGAACTGGACAGGATGTGTGTGTGTCCCTGTTGATTCTTCTGGACCTCTCAGTGCCTTTTGATACCATCATTCATGGTATCCTTCTGGCCCATGTCTCTAGGATGGAACTTGGAGGCACTGTTCTAGGGTGGCTCAGGTCCTTCCTAGAGGAGAGAACTCAGAAGGTAGTGCTGGGAGAATCCTGTTTGACACACTGCCTGCTGCTCTGCAGGGTCCCTCAGGGTTCTGTTTTGTCTCCTATGTTATTTAATATCTACACAAAGCTACTGGGAGAGATAATCCAGAGTTTTGGGGTTACTGGGAGTTATTGTCCACACCAGTGTGCGGACAATATCCAACACTATCTTATCTTGCCATCTAAATTTGGGGAGGCTGGTTCAGTTCTGCTTTGGCCCTGCTGTCAGGTCAAGCACGTTAGTGCTGTGGAACCCTGATTTTTTAAAATAGTGCCAGTTTGCTACTGAGATTTACTCCAATGGACTGATAGGTGAATGTAACACAATTTTAGCAGCAGAGGCTGTGATGACTTGGTCTGTAGTCTGCACCAGAACAGGGAAGAAATAAAAGGAGCTAAGCAACCATAGTATTTCCCCTGTCTCCTTATTGCTGCCATCAAATAAATGCTTTAGTTTTTTTCAGCTGCATCCATTAAAATAGCCTTGTAAATTACCAATGAACTTTCCTACAGATCCAGCCATATCTATGTACTGGGTAGAGTGAAAAGAATTTTATGTGTGGAGTGCAAAAATCAAAGTGTCACAGTTTCTGTTAAACTACAAGGAATTACTAAATATTAAGAAAATCAATAATTAGACTATTTATGGGCTGTCCAGTCAGAACTGATTTAGAGCAAACCTAATAGGACTTTCAAGGCAAGTGAAATATTTAAGGAGTGGTTTTACCATTCCACCCACCCCACATGAGTTTGCACAGCTGAGCATAAGATAAACTTCCTTATGGTCAATGACCAATATCTGAATACAAATAAACCATAAATACACAAAATATGCTATTCTAAGGACCTGCACTACTATCACCCTAAAAACATAAAAATAAAATAACTAAAAATCTCCTAGTGGCATAGTTAGTACTGAATGGGTTCCCCTCTTAGAAAGTTGCTGCTGTTAATGGAACCTAATTATAAATTTACTAAAACTCTTCCTTCATGAATTTTCACTCTACCTGTGCAAACTTCTGTGCAAACTTTTACTACACTAAACAGTATACTTATATTCTATCCAGAAATAATAATAATAAAAAAGAAGCTGTACTATGCCTCTGAACATCCCAGAAATAAAAGTTTCAATAAAAGTTTTCCGATAATCAAGATAAAAGAGGCAAAGCAAAAGGAGTGGTTTTACACAACCCCACGTAAGCTTCCATGGCTGAGCCAGGATTCAAACCCAAATGTCCTGAATCTGGTCTGCCACTCTATCCATTTTACCACACTGGATATCAATTACAGTGGACGCTCTACTTAAGGAATTAATCCGTATTGGAATGGTGGCTGCAAGTCGAAAAGTCTGTAAGTCGAATCTCCATTGACCTGCAATGCACTGAAAACCGATTAATCCCATAACCAGTGGTTTTTATTCTATTTTTATTCCATTTTGGTTTTTTTCTGGTCTGTAAGTCGATTCTCTGGCTGCAAGTCGAATCTAAATTTTGCAGCCAGAGAAGTCTGTAACTCGAAAAGTCTGTAAGTCGAGCCGTCTGTAAGTCGAGGGTCCACTGTAGATGACTACTGTACAGTAATTATATTTCGAGGGGAAAACATTTGAAAATTGTTCCAGCAGTTAATTGTAGGAATAAATATGGCCGTGAAAACTCATTAAAAAACATGCATCCATCTAAATCTCATCTAGACTGTTTCCCTCTTTAATCAAGGTACTAACAATACAGAATATTTTAATTTACCTAGACCTGAGCAATTGAGCTTTCAGTCTTCTCCCTTCCAACTTAGGCTGTGATCAAACGAAGAAGCAGATCGCATTTTGGCAGCTTGTGGAGTGGTGTGATGTGAACTGTTTCTGACCAATCACACAACATATAGGGAATGGCTCCCCAACCTGGCCCTGGTTCATACCTAAGCGGGACAAAATTTAAGGTACTATTTTTGTGAGTGAGACTAGAGTGATTTTCCAGCTGTCAGAAAGATCGCTTTAAGGGAGCCTGCTTCCTGCAAAACGACTCTTTCCAGTGTGATCAGAAACGTGCCTTTCCCACTGTCCGATCTCACTCTTAGCTTCTTTGGTTTCTGGAGCCCAGATCCTAGACCTTTTCTGGTTTCTAAATCTCATGATTCCTTACTTTATCATCTTCCATTTCACACATTATTCCAACTCCCCTTTCCTTCGCCAATCAGGATGAAAAAGATTTTTGTTGAACGTATGTTTGTCTTTATGACTAAATTTCTTTTGCCTTTTTAAGCTTTGTGTTTCCTTGGCTAATGCTTTCTGCTTTCTGTGACCTTTGAACCTCCTAGTAAGAACAGCACTTAAATTCCAAATAATCTAATATATGAAGAATTCCATTTCCCCATAGAGACAAATTTGAGTTTTCCTCTGAGCATATACCAGTTCAGTTGTATTTATTTATTTATTTATTTATTTATTTATTTTATTTATTTGATTTATACCCCGCCCATCTGGTATATTTATACCACTCTGAGTGGCTAACAACAAAAAATATACAATTATAATAAAGTAAAACCTAAACATCGATTACTAACAAAACATACCAAAAAATCGTAAATGAAAGATAGATAAAGAAGGGAAAATTAAATTAAGTTAGATTAAATGCTGGCAGGAGGGAAGGCCTGGACATAAAGCCATGTTTTTAGTTGGATTTTAAATGTACCCAGCGTAGAGGTCGCGCGAATCTCAGGAGGGAGACTGTTCCAAAGGCGGGGAGCCACCGCCGAGAGGGCCCGATTTCGCATCTTTTCCCTTGTACTTATTGGATCCACTCTTTGCATTTCAGGTGTATGCTTTTAAAAGTTATAGGTGAAGGAGAGTTATCGTTTCCAGAATCTTGAAATGCAAGAGGCTGCTTTGGTGTCCCCCAAACCTTAGAATACTAGATAAGCTACATTACATGTGCTAGGGCTGCTTCATAAGTGATAATTTTAACAGGTACTTGTATTGGGCTGCAGCTACACTGGCAAGCTGAATCATATTGATTTGGCTTTGCCGTGGCTCGATCTGTGATGTCTTTAATGGCTCTATTGGGTTTAGGTGACCACACAAAGACCCTGATGTGATCTGATATGGGTCCACAGCCAATGGCCTCCCTTCCTTTGATACTATCTACTAGGAAGTAATCTCTCCTTTCTTATCTTTTTTTTCTGTGTAGGAGTGATCTAGTGCTAAACTGATGTATCAGTATAGTGCTAAGGTGATTTAGCGCTAAACCTAGTAGTTTGTTTTGAAAAACCTTCAGAACAACTAGGGAGAAAGATCACATAAGTGGGCATTTCTGCTGTCCCCAAACATTATGCCCCAAATTAATATGCCACCATACACAGAATAATGCCCCCTTATCCTTTTGGAGAATAAAACAAACAATTGCAAAGGGAAAACACTGTTTGGATAGTTTCAACTTTAGAAAAGTAGGAGCCTCCAGTGGCAGGGGAAAAAAAACTCTGAATCAGAAGCAAAAGGAGGCAGACTGATCAGCATTGGCCTTTGTTTCATTTACTCTTTGAAAAATGCTTCAAAGTCATTGTGAAACAAATCCTGAAGTATTTGTCAATGTAGTCATATCCTTGGTCACATTTTAAAAAGCAGTTTACAATACGTGCAGATTTTTTAGTTAGAATATGTTGATCCAGGACCGGTCTTAGCAGCTTTCTGTTGTGAAAAGGGACATATTATTTGTTACCAATTTGCCATGATGATTGTATTTGTACTGCTAGAAATGAGGAGAGGAACTTGTGGGATGGTCTCCTAGATGTAGCCAAGTAAGTTGACTGACTTTGAATATTCTGTACCCTGAGAGGGGAAGGGAGGAAGGAGAAAGGAGCTGATTAAGTTAAATGATTGCCAAGTGTATTATAAGTTTAACAAAGCTCACATCATATTTTTCCCTCTTACATGCCATATAGTAATTGCACAAAATGCAAGATTTACTTTGGCAGCATTATTCAGACTTAATTACAGTGCTAAGAAGGAACCAAAACTGAAAGAGAAAAAGCGACATTGCTCCAGAGATCAGCATGGCATTTTTTTTTTAAAGACTACACAGATCTTTTGTCTCGGAAATAAATTGTACAGAAAAACCATGTTGGTGTATAGAAAACACATTTAAAACAAACTTTTAACTGACATGTGAATAGATTTAAGCAGCTACTTGGTCCATGGCTTTTGAGATAACTCTTTTTTGATTTCTTTCTTCCACCCTATATACACAAATGTACTTGGTTTATTCTTAAAGGCCTTGGAGGTAGTGTTTTTTTTTAAAGGCCTTGGTGATAAATTGTACTCCCAAGTAAAGCAAATGTAGAAAGAAGGAAATGACAGAAGGTAATACAGTTCAATTAGAGAGTTAATGAGGTGACATGTTCAGTACCTGAATTACGTAGGAAAAGTTTTGCATTCAAGGGAAAAGTAAGTTCTGTTTTTTATTGAATATCCTTAGCAGAAAGACTTTGCTTGGCCAGCAAAGTGAGTAAAGGAAACACTTAAAGAATTATACATGACGTTTTTTTCTACAGTACTTTGAATGCAGGTGGCAGGTCTATCTATTGAGAAAAGACATGCCATAAGCAGAATACTGCTACTGGAGAGAGAAAAACCCTTTTCTCTTTTGTTACATGTTACACAATGTGTTTCCTGTGAGAAAGAGACTTTTAAGGAGACCTTTTATTGGAGGAATTTTTAGTTAATTTCTTTTAGTCAGCAGAGCATAAAGTACAACAGCCAACTGAAGCACGGGGAAAATGTATACAAAATCACTCTACAAGTAGCTTAAGTAAAAAAATATATATTTACAGTTGTGGAACTTCAGTTACAATCAGAAGAATAAAAGAAAAGGCAAATGAGTCTACCATGTGGAAGAGACATCCTCCATCCTGGCCACATCGTCAGAGGACAGGAAGAGAAAGTTTACATGTTTACTTTGCTTTGGTTGAAACTTAGAGAAAAAGAGAGGAGTGAGCAAAACACACAGCCAGAACCAAACAAACAGAAAGAGGGGGTGGGGACTTGCCTCAAGCCTGGGAAAAAGGACTTTGTTAATAGGTTAGAGGTAAGGCATAATAATATTAGGCTGTGAAATCTCTTTCTCAGTGAAACCCCTTTCTCAATGAAACCCAGTGTTAGGTTTTCCAACACCTTTAGCAGAAGATGTCCAAATAGGTCTATCTATGTCAGACCTATAACATTAAAAGGACTACTTTCACAGTGGCTGGTTGAAATGCTGTGCGGTGGCTCCAGGTAAATGATTTCATTCTTTCAGCTGATGCAGTTCCAGCTCTGTGAATTTTCAGGGTTTTTTTCCCCCTTAGGTTCCTCTGAAAATGCTAAACTGTAATTTGCTTAGCCAGGACATACCCTGTTTTCCAAAAATAAAAAAATAAAAAAGCGCCTATCCTGAAAATAAGCTCTAGTATGATTTTTCAGAATGCTTGTAATATAAGCTCTCCCCCCAAAAATAAGCCCCTGTTAAGTGAAACCCCACCTTCCACCATTGTGCAGCTACCTGAAGAAGATGACATGACTGTAAAGTAAAACATCCCCTGAAAATAAGCCCTAATGCGGTTTTTTGGAGCAAAAATTAATATAAGACCCTGTCTTATTTTTGGGGAAACATGGTAGTTATATTCCAGGAGAAGATTGTATAGCAGATTACTTTAGAGGAAATGAAGGCACGGGGATTACTTTTGCCTGTAGAGATGACAATTTGCGTAGCATCATTTCTTTGGATTCCAGGAAGCTCAGACACAGCAAGCTGTTCGAAATTACCTTTTCACCTCCAAACCCTAAGTCGATCTGGAACCAGTCCAAAATATTTTCTTTCTGTTCCATCTGCTTCTTAGTCAAATCCTTCCCATCCAAGGAGAATGAAAAAGTCAATTTAAAATATGCCTGTATATTTGTCCTTTCCAAGATTGAGGGGGAAAGGCACAAGGAACTCAAATATGTGCGTCTTGGTGGCAACAGGAAGCTGAGCAGGATTCAGACGTACAGGAAGAGTCCTACCTCAGTGTTTAAACACACACTTTGTGTACCAAAAGTCCCAGGTATAGTCCTTGGTGTCAAGTTCTGTCCAGGCCATTTTGCTTCTTGAAAAAGAGTAACAAGATGGTGTCCTGTCACTAGTCATCTGAATCTTTGCTTAACACTGGCAGTGAGGCAACATCCTTTACTGTACCTGATGTGGTGAGTTCGTGTAGAGGGGCAACAAAATGTGTGAGCAGATACAACAACAGTGGGGGTCACCAGGGCCATTTGGCCTGGGCTTTATCTCACAGGGGGGTCATGGTCACCTCAGCTGCAAGTGCATGGTCCTGCACGTTAACTCTAACGTGCCTAACAATAAAGGTGGTTAAAATGATAATGTAATGTATTTTATGAATAATCTTTTGGTACATGCCATTCTTTACTTTAAAGCATTTTTATCCCTCTTCTCAAACAAGGAGGGGAACTAATGATGTGAAATGACCTGGGTCTCATTTCAAGGGCATGACTGTGTGGCATACTTAGCTCTATCCTCCAAAAGAAACAACGGGAGGTTTCATGAAAAGCAAACAAAAGGCTAATTTTGCTTCTTGCCACCAGCATCTCTGGCTGAAAGTCACCTCTTATCTCTGGTGGTAGGGCCAGCACCTTGTCTGATGACCCAGACAGACAGTGTCTGTTGGTTCTACAGCCAATGCTGAGGTGTGTGGACCAATTATAAAGCAGGTGTCTAGGTAGCACAGTGAAAAGATAGTCAAACTGGTACATTCAATATGTTTTGGGCTATAGTTCCTACACTTCAGAACAAGCAAGGATCAAAAGTCATGGTCTATGGAAGATGTAGACCAAAACATTGTGTATTATGTTTGTTTTGGTACCTAGTTGATAGATAAAATACTTTGTTTTTTTTTTTTAATCTGAGACAATAGCTTGGAACCATTTCAAATGTCCTGAATTTATTACACAAACAGCATTTCTCTGAAGGAACTAAAAAGGTGCAAAACACATGGAGACAATTGTTTTATTATGACAAGTGTCAGGCCTTCCTCACCCATGGAGAAGACCACACCAAGCCACAGAGTACAAAGGCACAAGTTGCTTAGATCATGCTACAGTCAGGTTTACTGAGGCAACTCAGATGATCTATAAAAACAATGGCCATAGCCCTCCCCTCCTTCTTCAATCCTTGTGGAGGAGTCTCTGTCCAAAACCCCTTCACTGTCTGTGAGTCTAATATTGGAACCGTGCTCCCAGGCTCTCAAGATGGGCATAGGTCCACGCAGTCCATGGTTAGTGCAGCAGCTGGGGTTGAGGAAGTGCAGGAGTGGGATGTATGGCTGACAAGTTAGTACAAGAGCAGACCTATATTGGAGGTAAGTAGTCACAGCACCAGGGCGCGTGCTTGGTGAGTTGGTTGCAGCATCTGGACCGCTCTGGAGCAGAGGCAAGGTGCTTACTGGCTAAGTTGAAGCTGTGTTGGGTCCTCTTTTTTTGGGAGAAAGATCAAACAAAAAATAAAATTCAATAAATAAAGAAATTGGTACAAGAGCTGACCCCACTGTGAACTACAGATGAGTGGCTATTGAAGACAGACCTCACCAGAGGTAGATAGGTGAGGGAGCAGCACAATCCTAGTACTGTATAGATGCTCGGGAGCTGGAGTCTTGTCTGAGACCTTGACACCCTTTCTTAGATAGGGCCTTGAGTAGGGAGCCAACTCCTCCCTGTTACTTTGCTGCTCTTTCTCTCTCTCTCTCTCTCTCTTTGCCAGTTGCGACCCACCCACAGCTACCTCCAATGATAAGTGTAATGGATGCACCTGCCTGTTTCCCCCCATAAACCTCCTTGAGTACCTCCTCTTCAGCAAGACACAGGTACAAGGTCCCATATCAGCGGCAACGTCTTCCTCCAATCTCCCTGGTCTGCTTGCACATCTGCGAGAAGTAGGAGGAACCATCTTCTCCACACTTTCCTCTTCTTGCTGCAACCTTATCTTCAGGGTTTCCCAGTACAGGTGCTAAACACCTGGATCATCATACGCCATTGAAACAAAAATCAAATGCCCTTAATTCATTAAAGCAAATGAATGAATGAACAAAAACACAAATGAACAAGATGTGGCTAATGAAACACTGCAAGAGTTGGGAAAATGATAAGAAACAAATTTAAAAACCTACTGGTGAGTTAACATGCAAAAATTAATCTAGAGTCTAGCCAACACATAGCATTAAGAACTTGTCAGCATACAGAAGTTTTGCCATGACAGTGTTGTGTCGTCTAGAACAGTGGTCCCCAACCTTGGGCCTCCAGATGTTCTTGGACTACATCTCCCAGAAGCCTTCACCACCACCTCTGCTGGCCAGGATTTCTGGGAGTTGAAGTCTAAGAACATCTGGAGGCCCAAAGTTGGTGACCACTGGTCTAGAACACAAACTGAAAAGGCTGGGCTTTGTAGCCATCCAAGACTGGAATGGAATGCTAAAGTGGAGGAACTGAATTCTGACCTGGAGCACATTCCTCAAGGGTTATGGTTCTGCTGTTTCTTCCAGAATGAATTCAACTCTTGAACCCAATTGGCGAGGTAAAGTCAGCAGAGGTACAAAGTATCGCCACATGTGTAGATTCAGCTTGTATGTATGGACTCTGTAACTTCACAGTGGTTGCTCCCAGGCTGGGGAATTCATTGCTCCAGGAAGCCAGGTTGGCCCCCTTCCTCTTGTTCTTCCGTTGTTAGGCAAAGACTTTCCTTTTCAGGCAGGCTTTTAAGCAATAGGTGGGTGGGTCTAGGGAATGCTGTATTTATTAAATGTAGAGATTTTTTTTCTTAAAAAACAAAACAAAATTGCTTTTAATCTGTCTGTCTGTCTGTCTGTCTGTCTGTCTGTCTGTCTGTCTGTCTGTCTGTCTGTCTGTCTGTCTGTCTGTCTGTCTATCTATCTATCTATCTATCTATCTATCTATCTATCTATCTATCTATCTATCTATCTATCTATCTATCTATCTATCTATCTATCTATCTGTCTATCTATCTGAGTGATGTCTTTCTTTCCATAGGGGACCCAAGGCGGCTCAGTCTTGATGAATGTTTAATTGTGTTTTAATATCATTTTTTAACCTGTTATCATTTTACTGTTATAATTGTTATGAGCTGCCTTTTATATGTAAATAAATGTACTCAGGATGATACGGTGTCAAAAGTGCTATCCTGGATTCTTACTGAGAGGAGGAGAAGACCTATCTAGAGATGGGGGTATTTGTATTCGGATACAAATACCTCAGCACAGGTGGACACAACGAGTATCCAGCCCCCTGGGGCCAGACTGTCCACTCACCTTCTCCTGTTGCGCTGCGCTCCCTTCCTATCGCTCTGGAGCTCTCAGTCTGCATACCACTCCTGGCAGGAGCCTCACTGCCAGGTTGAAGAGTGACTCACAGCCTGCGAACTCTGGCCCATAGGAAGGGAGTGCGAAGCCTGCGGTAACTGCAGACAGTGAGTGGAGAGTCCGGCCCCAGGGGGCTGGACCATCATTATATCCACCTGTGCAGGGGTATTCATATCCATATACGAATACTGCCATCTCTACCTATAACACAATGGCCACAACCCAAATGGTGCTGCACTTAAGGACTGCCATTGGGGACATTCCAAATGCCATCCGTATAGCATTCACAGGTCTCAATTTCTTTGCAAAAGACATCAGATTAAACATTCTGAGCATGTTTGGCCCCAGCGGCCATAGTTTTCCAGCTGCCTGTTCTGCACATAGACAAAAATCTATTGAAGTGCATATAGACTACATTACATCTCCTTGCTTGATGTAATTAGTTGAGTCTCTTTTGGTTTCAGAGAACTTTTTCTCTGGAACAAAATTGATTTTTAAGTTATCTGATTTGTATTGAATAGTGTATTCAAATCTCCTTTCCCAGAATCCAAAGACCATCTTTCTGACCTGCATTGACAGAATATATATCCGCATATCTCTGAAATGAATGCTGGTCTCTTTCCTAGAAAAAAAATGTAATGCTATTTGAACTGGTTTCTTCCTGACACCAAACCCAATTCATTCTTTAAAGCCTATTCTTATTTTCTGAGCTCTGTTGTCTTCCGAAATGAATATGGTGAAAAGACATAGCTGGGAATACAGATTAACCTATGTAACCATTAATGCATATTTACAGGCAGATCTGTGGTTCTGCATTCATAGGAGCAGAACCCATAGATGTCATGCATCAGTATAGAAAATCATTTTTATTCTGGTTAGAAAGAGATTTCCTATTAAAACAAACAAAGGGTTATGCCACAAAGCAGACTATGTTCCTGGGATTCAGCAATCAGAACAGCTTTCTCAAGCTCCCCCCAACCCTTCAAGGCAAAGAAAAGCTAAGCTCCTTTTTGAAGAACAATCCTTTCGTTACTAGGTGGATGTGTAAAATGCATCTTTTTGAATCCTCAACTGTTGTAGTTTCAAAGAAATTGTCAGTGGAACAGTGTTGATTTTTAAATCTATCTAAGATACAGCTTACAGAATTAAGAGTGGTGACACACACACAGCTAGGGCTGTGCCCAGGCTTCCGGGCAGATGTGGTGAACTGGGGGACTTGTGGGTAATGCTTGAACTCGGTTCCCCTGGTCAAAGCAGCCGGTTGCTTTCATGGTTGTTGAATTTATGTACCACCAAACTAGGAAATGTTCTCAGAGCAATTTATAATTGTATAACTAGTTTTGGTATTAAGATGTTAGAAAGCCTGCAAAAATGAAGATAATTGAAAACAACAGATTAAATTCAAGTGAAAATGCTCACATCAAACCCCAGAATCCTCCTGGTCCTAGGATTCAGGTGATCCTAGACAGCCAATGCTGTGGTATAATGCTCTTGTGTGCCCTTGCTTCAGCCAGAGTTGGGCCCCTTGCCTGCCACCTTACCTGCCTCGCGGATGCTCCCATCTCAAGAAGACCATATTCCCCACCATCTTGGAAACGGAGGAGAAAAGTTCCAAGTTTGGTGAGTGATGTGGACTAGAAGTGTTATTAATCTCTGTAAACTGTGTAAGTCTTCAGCAGGTATCTCTAAAGAGTCAGACAAGATTTGAGGAAAACGGATCCATTTGAAGGTTTATTTTGACCACCCAAAAAGAGGAGACCATTACCAAAACAGAAAATGTCAGAAGCTAGATACACTCAGGGGAAAAAAAGAGATACATTTAATACACCTGCTTTTTTAAAATTATGTTATAGTTGTAGGCATCCTTCAGTCTTGAGAGACTATGGTAATGTGCTCTGAAAAGAGGTCTTGGAACAGCGTCTAGTGTGGCTGAGGAGGCCAATTTGAGTGTGACAATCCCGTCCACATGGAAGACAAATACAATCTGTCCCCTGTCCAGTTTCCTGATTTTTCTGGGTTCAGGACTGCCTCTTTGCCTCAGTCTGCTGGACAAGGGTCTCTTCAAATTGGGAGAGACCATACTGTACTGCCTGCCTCCAGTCTGAACGCTCAGATGTCAGGGTTTCCCATCTGTTGAGGTCCATTCCTAAGGCCTTCAGATCCCGCTTGCAGATATCCTTGTATTGCAGCTGTGGTCTCCCTCTGGGGCGCTTTCCTTGCACTAATCGTCCATACAGGAAATCTTTTGAAATCTGACCATCAGCCATTCTCACAACTTGCCCAAGCCAGTGTAGATGTCACTGTTTCAGTAATGTTAAAAATTCCAGCTCATTCTAGGCCTACTCTATTTGGAACTTTGTCCTGCCAGGTGATTATCTTACTATATCATGCCATATTATTAGCAATGTGTAGGGCTATTAGTCAGTATATTGTACTGCAACATAGAACAAAGAAAGAGGTGCCATATATTGGCAGTAGAAGTGAAAAATTGCTGGTTCGTTGATTCAGATTGGTTTGAGTTCATCCATACCAGAGAACCCAAACTAACCCAAACCATTAACTTTTTAAAGCATTTCCCTGAACTTCCTGATTCGTTTCCCACCTGCCCCCACAGCCTGCCCCCCGCCCCTTCTCACTTCCCCACCCCTTTTCCTTTTTTAAAGGCATTCATTAAAAAATCAACCGATTCCATGGTTCATTTTTTCAAAAAGTTTGGATGGTCCGTGGTCCGTGGGTAGCTATGAACCATGAACCACCACAAGCCACCATTTTTGTGGTTTGTGCCCATCTTTAATTGGCAGCATAGTTTTATTATAATCCTCCTCCTCACACTAACAGTGCGCATTGCACTTTTGCTGAGAGCACATCTCTTTATTGAGAATGTTATGGTTTGAAAAGTAACAGAGAAAAGTATTAAAGCTGGAGGAAACAGGTTAACAGGTTTCAAAGTTGTGGAGGCTTAATTTCAGCAAAGCAGGAGATTCTGTGAGCCAAAGGTTTCATGAAAAAGGTAGGCTTTGAGATGGGATTGGAAATATGTTGCCATAACACAAATATACTGGAAGGAATGACCATACAATGAATATGGGGTAGCTTGGAGTAAAATGGAACTTTGGTGGTTTCAAGATTCTTAGGAAAGTAACCAATTTCATTTCTCTGGAAATTTGCGAGGCAACATATGTTTTACTTCAGAAATATGCAACGTTTACTTAGGTATGTTTTTAATGAATAAAATAATACATACATTTTTTTAAAATGCAAAGGTATAAATATGCTTTAATCCATGACGACTAGAAAAGTGCATGTATTAGGAAAAATGTGTAAATAAATGCATATATTACTGAAAATGCATGTGGAAAATGAATACAAATTTCTGTGAGGGAAAAAAAAAACCCAAATTCTCAAAAACTGATAGGATGGGACTTTGGACAAAATCGTAACTTTTCTTTTCAAATTTTTCATATCCCTGCAACACTGAAGGAGAAAAGGTGGGGATTTCTGAGGGAGTGGTAGATTCTCATGCAACTGATGACGGATGGTATACAGATTAGGAGTACAGAATTCAGTCCCCCTGTTTGGTTGGCTCATCAGAGCCTGTTTCATCAAAAACATGTATTTGTGGCTTAGCAAAGACATGCATTACCAAAAGAAAGGACAGCAGACATTTGCATTAAATGTATGCATGTTTCTAATTTATCTGTATAAATACAGGTTTGGAAATTACTGGCCTAAATCCTGTTGCATGAATTATACCTGTAAAAGAGTGATGCTAGCAGGTGGAGACCTTCGGTAACTAAAGACTTCCTCCTTCTGTCCTTTGGCTTGCCTGATCAATTCATTTCACTGCATGGGAGCTGGAGGACCTACAAGAAAGGTGGATTTTCATGACCAAAAATCTTTCCCTATTAGTAACACCATTCAATTACTGACATTTTCAAGAATTAAAGACTTCCTCCTCCCATCCTGTGGCCCCCACTACTTCCAAACAAGGAAATGGATTACCCATGAGTCAGACAAGCTGTTACAGGACAATGTCTTTAATTATTGGCTATCTTCCCCTGCCAATGACATCATCACCCTTTTGTGGGCATAACTTACACACAGGGTTTTGGCCAATGCCGTTTAAATAAAAATACAGTCCTTCCAAAGGTAGCGGGAAGGACTGTGACCAGGAGACTTGCATGCTTGCTCAGTCTGTTGCCCAGGGGTTAACTCATGAAGAGCAACTCCAGGGTCCCTGTTTGTTCTCTTCCTTCTGATGGTTCTTTATCTTTAAACTGGGGGAGATAGTGGAAGTCTTTCAAAGAGAGGATACCTTTAAACAGAGGAATAGCCTCCGACATTCCTTTCAAATAAAGAATTGTTCTCTGTATGGCTGGGTAACCATGGATGAACAAACCAAGCCAAGAACTGTCTGTGCAAAAGTATCACAGACAATTCTTGGCTTGGTTTGTTCATCCATGGTTATCCAGCCATACAGAGAACAATTCATTATTTGAAGGAATGTCTGTTTAAAGGTATCCTCTCTTTGAAATCTTATCTATATATAGATAAGCAAGGTGCTCTTTCCTCTTCATTTGAACACTTAAAGATCATTCAGTTACACTTTGGGTGACTGGGCCAAGTCTGGGTTTACCACATCTTAGTTAGCCCTTAGGAGAAAGAACAGAAAAAAAAATAATATTTATAGACAGAAAATAGAAAGAGCACTTCATATCATATGCCACAGCTGTCACATGATTAGTTTTTTTTGTTTTTTGTTTTTGCTTTTATAACATGCACAGCATGGTGGTTCTCTGCTTAGTACAAGAGCACTGTGCCTGCTTGTTCCAGGAATGATTTCTCCTAGTGAGTCAGGAACATACTTCAAAATATTTGGCTTTGAAGTAACAATGATGTAAGGCTCCAAAAGGCAGGGGATTTTTTTTTGGGGGGGGGGAGGAGCCAAATATTTTAACATACTTAAAAGTGCTTGGTGGAGTGAAAGTGAACCTTGCAATGCTGCTGTACTAAGTCACAAGGATGGCATTTACATTCCAAAGTAAATGGAGATTCATTTTTTCAGCAGTGCCAGCCTCGCAGAGTACCAGGAATTAGGGAGCTGAACCATTTTTTTAAAAAATAGATTCAGTTCCAGTTCAAGTTTTAAAGTGTTGTTTTAAAAGTGTCCTGCTTGGTTCCAGTTCGAGTACTTTGAACCCTTTTCAAAGAATTCAGAGCAGTGATATAGTATAACCTGGACTCCCTGGGTGAAAGTGCTGGAATATTTTGATTAGCAGGACTAAGACTAAGACAGAGCCTTACCTCTGAGCTTTGCTATGATCCTCACAATAGCTGAACATGGGAGATGTATTTTCTCAGCAACAATGTACTTTTGTGAGCTATCCTTATTGAAAGCCAGTGAGATGTAGTGGATAGGGAGACAGACTAAGACTCAAAAGGCCTGGATTTGCATCTCTGCTCAGCCATGAAAACCATTTCTTAAATATTTCTCATACCTTGAATGCCCTATTACTGTTGCTATACATAGGATGAGACTTGATGGCTGTCGCGTCCCCTCAGGGTCCCTTGTTTGTTCTCCCCAAACACTCAGGTCCACCCTCTGGATGGGTTTCCTCTTTTTACGCTGCCACCAGTGGATCTAGTCCACACTATACCAAATATATGTATCTCAGACATGTGCTGCCAATACAACATGTTTATTGATCTTTTAGTTGGTATGTAAATCACAGATGTAAATCACAGTTGTTGAGGATCATTCATTAAATTGGATTTGATTACACGTTTGCTTGTATGTGCTTTTATTCATAATAAGCACTTTAAAAACATTATTTGACCATCTATCTATTCTCTGTTCCTTTTAACTCTTTCCTAATCTATAATACCCCAACTTTCCAATCTCTGTCTTAACACTCTCAATTCAATGTCCTAACTCGTTCACTTCCATTCCCTGTCTATCTCCTTTTCTCTCTGTGTAACCATTCCTCTAACTCCGCCCCTCCTGTCCTATCATAGGCTCCTGCACTTGAGCTCCATAAGATGGACAGGAGTGACGTGGGCACCCTGCCACAATGGCATATAAGAAACAAGCATCCTTAATGCAAAATATTTGGGCATAATTTAGTCTTGGGTTGTAGTTAAGACACGTTCGCCTTACAAAAGATCTGCTCATGGAAGAGATGAAAATTACCAGAAATAGTTGGTTGATACGGTTCAGCACAGCTGCCAGCATTTTTTAAGCCCTCTTTTATTCATGTGGCTATAAGACATTGTCTTGATGACCTCTTCCATGTCAGAATTTGCCACTATACCAACTTTATAGTGGCATTATACAGATTAAATTTAGCATTCCAATGTAACTTCAAAGAAATGAATAAAATGATAACACAACTTGCTGCCTGAGGAGAGGCAGACTATGTCATCCTCCCACCTTAGGTAACCCATGGCCAAACAAGTGGCTTAGCCACCTGTGATGAAAAACATCACAAGCTTCTGACCCCCTTACTGGTATTATAATTGCAACAATAATGAATTCAATAACATCTCTGTTCTGTCATGACATACAGCATCTACTGCCTGAGTGAAGCAGCTACATCATTTTGTCTAATGGTAAGGTTGGGCCTGCATGAAGAATTTTGATTTTACTCCTAAAATGCATATGCTGATCTCTCCAGTGCCCAAACTACATTCCTTGTCTATATTTCTGTTTGTATCTAAACATGTCACTAACATGAACAAATGTGACATCTTGCAAAGCTCAAGTCTTATCCGTACAGTAGAGCTTACTCAGTTCCTGCACTGGCCATACATGGTTTCCATCCATGTTGTTGTGCTGCAGAACGGTGGTTTCCAACCGTGGGTAACCCTGGTGTTCTTGGACTGCAACTCCCAGAAACCCTAGCCAGCACAGCTTGTAGTGAAGGCTTCTGGGGATTGCAGTCCAGGAATGTCTGTGTTACCCAAGGTTGTGAATCACGGCTGTAGATGATGATGGAAGACATATTTGTTCATGTAGGCTCTTGAGAGGTTAATTATGTTTAAACTTTATTTACATAAATTTTCATGCATTATATTACATTTTTAGTTTAGCTTTACGGCTGATGTTTTTAGTTGTATAACTTAGTTGTGTAAATTAAGTGAAAACCACATGACCCATGGTATATATACACTCATATATATTTACATACATTGTTAAAAATTCATCCTCCTATCTAGATATATGCCTTTAAAAGCTTGCACTATTAACTGACCAAAGCAAGTTTAATTTTTCGTTGACATTTGCCATTCCATCCATCCATCCATCCATCCATCCATCCATCCATCCATCCATCCATCCATCCATCCATCCATCCATCCATCCATCCATCCATCCATCCATCCATCCATCCATCCATCCACCCACCCCCCCAAACTGTCTTCTTTAAAATGTGCTTATTTAGGATCAGTTTTGCTGCCTGCAGGTAGTGGGTTACTTTTAATGCATCAATAACAAATCTGAGTCCTGCCAGATTTCTTGGATCCTTGCTTTGCTCAGAATGGCCTGGTTCACATTTATTTCTTCCATGTGAAACATGCCTGGAACATGGAGAGAGTGACCCTGTTCCAGCAGTCTCGGAACACTCATACAGGAATGGCATTTGTGAGAGCTGGCCCACTAGGGCAACACACATGGCTGCAGGTGTTGCGGTTGGAAGATGAACTGCTACAAGAGGCACTGGTTCCCAGAAATGGTACATCTCTGTGAGCATGGGAAATGAGGAGTCCAGCAGAAATCCAGTACACTCTCTGGGTGTTGTTTAATGCACAGTTGGGCGGTGCATGTGCAGGCTTTCAGATATTGTTGGCATGCGATCAGTTCTGGCCAGCATAGCCAATGGAAAAGGATGATGATATTTGCACCCCAGTAGTATCTGGAAGGCTTTCATTTCCCATCCTTCAGGTGCAAGTCCATGTCTTCAGTAAGAAGTAGTAATTCATTGAACTAAAATGGTATTTGTTCAATAGCAGTGCCACCAGTTCCCTGTCCTACTGCCTGTTGATCCGCTGGAACCTTAACCCTGGCATCCTCAGCATTCAAAACGAGGTGCCCACATTCAAAGAAATCCTATTCTTACTAATTCCTGAGGCACTTGTATGAGGGATGCCATAATGAATTTCTCTGGAAATGAGAAACAAAATGAGGTTGTCTTTTAATGTCAAGAGGAGGAAGAGAAGCTTCTTTTTGTTCACTTTATTTTAAACAAAGCTGAATTAGTTTTTTTCTCCCTTTCAGCGAGGATGATTCATGCTATTAACATATTGATTCCGTGTGCCTGCAAAGGACAGAGGCAGCTATGGCTACGTGTTTCATAAAAAGGTGCTGTTCGATGTTTCTTTCCTTTCGTTTGGCATGTTGGGCTGTTCGGTCTTGTGGGTTGAGATGTGGGCCACTGGTAAACCTTGTGCTCGAATTAGAGCTGAATTTGCAATAGATAAGTTTATTTGGTGACTATAGCTCCTCTTCTTTGGAAAATGTATGGATATTATGATTGGTTATCATGTATGCTATGGAAGCACCAAAGGCTCCCATAAAGGTAGGGATCCAACTGTGGTGAGTGATTTTTATACGTACATAAATATGCAACAGTTCAGGGAAAGGCTGGAGACATGAACTAACATAAGATGATCAAGGTGGTAGTTGGCATATGATGTTGGTGGCATGTGTTGCTGTTGTTTGTATTAATAAGCCCACAAGCAGATGGCCATATTTACACATTTGCCTGGTTGCTGCCTGAAGTGGTTCCATGAATATTTTGTTTAAGCAAATTTTAATGCAAGTCTTCTTGCCACTTGATAGATATGCACAATTCAAATACTGTATAGGTTATTTAGCTTGTCGACTTTTTGTGTCTTTCTGTTGGTTGACCAAGCTTACATTTTTCTGTCTTTGCTCCTTTACTCTGAAATAACGTTTATTTAGCTCCAGAATTATAGGCACCAAAACCTCAATTATCCCAAGCACGAAGCTATGCAAATTTTGTGCTCCTTCTCCAGGGAGGCTCAATCTGTACAACTCTATGTACGTTTAGTCATCTCCAGAACTCTGCCTAATTATTCTAAGCCATCTGGAAAAAAAATTGGAAAGTCTGTGATTCCAGTTACAGTGTCCATTGATGCTCAGGTGCTATTATTTCCATTTCATTTCACATTTGGTCCCTGGTTTTCCACACCAAGAGAGTTGAAAGTGGCTACCTGTGAAATTCTCTTTTGATTTGCAGAAGGCAACCATCCCTCGCTGAATAAAGTTTAGGGCCAAGCTCTGCGGAGCAGCAGACAGCCAGCAGAGTTTAAACTGTATTTGTAGCAAGCCAATCATCCTTCAGTGATGGAAAACACAAAGAAAAGACAAAAAAAGAAACCTGCTTTGCCAGTCAGATCATCCAATGATGTGCTCTTGAAGGAAGAAACATGACCTCAGTATTGGAGCTATCATGGAAAGGGTGAAAGGTTAGGCAAATAGAAAAAGCAACAGAAAAAATGCATGACTGTATTCTTGATGGTTGTATTCTACACATATATCCTCTGATTGCAGTCTGCCATAAAAGGGGTCTCTGCCTTCAAACAAGATGGCTCTTTATCTGCGAGACCTTAGGTGAGCCCACTCCTTGAAACCTATCCCTGAAGCCCTAGCCCTTAGAAAGGAGAAGGGTCAGGAGGCTGCCTAGGTTGGCTTTGTTCCTTCTCATTGGGAAAAGGCCGAAGGAACCGCACTGACTCAGCACACAGCTGTCGCTTTGCAAAACACTCCTTGAAGATTTCAGGAAGGGGGAGTGTAGCCATGTTAGTTCTGTGCAGAAAAACCAACCAGAAAGCATCTGAGGACACCTTAGAGACTAACAAGGTTAATGTGTCATAAACTGATGAAGGTTCATGAAGGCTTATGACCAACTTGCTAGTTTTGAACGTGCCCCAGAACTCTTTGTGGTTTCTTTTTGAGGCTATGACAGAATCTGCTTTGCTCCTGCCTCACCTTCCACCATAAAGGAAAAGTACGTGATGAGTGACTTTGTGCAGTGAATGGCAAAATAGGCCAGTTAATGTTAGGGGGTAAGTTTGGGGTCAGGATGCAGTGCCTGACATAGTCCATCTCCCATCATTCCAGGACTCTCTAGCTCTTGGGACCAATCCTGTTTCCCACCCTTGCATAGACATCATACATACATACATACATACATACATACATACATACATACATACATACATACATACATACATACATACATACATACATACATACATACATACATACATACATACATGGATATTGGCAAGTCTTTGGGTCTGAGTTCCAGTCTGAGTCTTTGGTACCAAGTCTCACGTCAGAGTCCCTATTAAAAATAAGTCCCCCCCCCCCCCGAAAAAAAGGGAAGGGGCCAGTGGGTCCCGAATCACAAGTCGAGTCTGAGTCACTGGAAAAATAAAACAAGTCGAGTCCCAGTTGAGTCACTGGTGTGACTTAAATCTGACTTGACAGCGAGTCCTGTCACTTGAGTTCCCATCCCTGCATACATTTATAGGCCCATTGCCAATGTTTCTTTCCTTAGCAAGTTAGTCGAGATGGTGGTGGACGATCAGCTTCAGGCCCTTTTAGATGAAACCAATGCTCTGGATCCATTCCAGTGGGGCTTCAGGCTACACCACTGTACGGAAATGGCACTGGTCGCCCTGCTGGATGACCTATTGAGGGAGGCTGACAGGGGCAAATTGTCCTTGTTGTTTCTCCTTGACATCTCAGCTGCCCTTGATACCGTCAGCTATGGTATCCTCCTGGGGGAGGCTGTCCGAGTTGGGGATTGGTGGTCTGGCTCTGGCCTGACTCCGATCCTTCTTGGAGGACCGTTCTCAGAGAGTCCAGCTTGGGGAGAATGTATCGGCCCTGTGGCTCCTCAGTTGTTGGGTCCTGCAGGGTTCGATCATCTCTCCAATGCTGTTTAATATCTACATGAGGCCACTGGGGGGCGTTATCCGGGGCTGTGGTGCCTTGTGTCATCAGTATGATGATGACACTCAGCTCTACGTCTCCTTTTTTCCATCAGCAGTGGATGCCATTATGTCCCTTGAGCGCTGCCTGGGGGCTATTCTGCAATGGATGCAGGAGAATGGACTGAGGCTGAGAGAAGACAGAGGTCCTGAGGGTGGGCGCCCCTCCTATCAGTGGTTTGGGAAGCTCCCTCTCTTTTGGGAGAGTGACTCTCACCACAAAGAGTGTGGTCTGCAGCTTGGCGGTCCATCTTGATCCAGCGCTTGCCATGGGATCCCAGGTAACACCTGTGGTCTGCACTGCTCATTTACATCTTCAGCAGATTGCCCAGCTGCGTTCCTATCTTGATGTTGGGGTGCTCACCACACTTGTCCATGCATTCATAGTCTCAAGATTAGACTACTGCAATGCACTCTATGTGGGGCTTCCCTTGAGATTGATGCAGAAACTTCAAATGGTCCAGAAAACGGCAGCCATATTACTAACTGGGGTGAAAATATTTATTTCCCCCACCTTGGCCGCTTTACACTGGTTACCCATTAGATCCGTGGACCCAAATGTTTTCTGAGCTGCTGACTTGTTGGAGGATGGGGTCTGTGTGTGGGGAGGTGGGGCACACTCATGGGTGGGCAGGGTGCATGCTCTCACATGCACAGGTGCATGCTCATGGGTGGGCAGGGCATGGATGGGCGGCGCACCTGTGCGTGCAGGTGGGCGGGCTGTCCGTGAAGGTGGGCATGTGTGTGGGAAGTGTGTGCGTGGAGGCAGGAGATCTGTCTACGTGGCCCGGTCCTGCTAAGGCCATGGACTGGTACCGGGCCGTGGACCGGGGATTGAGGACCCCTGCATTAGATGCCACATCGATTTCAAGGTGCTAATGATTACATATAAAGTTTTAAACAGTTTAGGACATGTCAGAGAGCCTTATTCCACTTAATTCTACCCTTGTCATTCATTCTAGTCAGGCTGGGCAACTGTGGGGCTTAACTCCAAGAGGGGTGCAGATGGAAAAAAACAAACTTCTTGGTGGTGGCCCCCACCTTTGGAACATCCTTCCTCCTGAGATCCGCCTGGCTCCCTCGCTGGGAGTTTTTAAGAGTAAACTGAAGACCTGGCAGGCCTTCCCCCCTGACATTACTGAAATTTTCCCAGTTTTTCCATATTGGATTATATTTGCTTGTTTTAGTCTTTTTATTGATGTTTTTAATTTTATTGCTTTTTTGGACTGTAAATTGCCCAGAGTAGATTCTTCTAGATGGGCGGTATAAAGGCCAAATAAATAAAAAAATTACGATTTCTATTAAAATAGTTCTGGGCGGCGGGGGGGGGAGACAAAACGAGGGGAAAGGAAGAGATTCGAAGCCAAAGGTGCTGACAGTTGCTAAGCACACATTTATCTGCCTTACAAGGTGTAGTAATGAATCAACATCTGGTATGCTTTATTTTTAGTACACAGTATTAGCAGTAATTTAGCAGCATTAAGTGAATTTTGAAAGCAACCACTGCATTTTAAAAGCATGAGCATTTGGTACAAAATTAGATGAGGTGGAGGCTTGTATGAAGAACATAATTTCTTTCTAGATAAAAGGTGCCAAAGAGACAGGTTGGTTAGCACGGTCAGACCTGATCCTGTTTCTTCTTGACACCAGAACACAAGGTCAGCCTCCTGTGGCCTGGAGAATTATTTCACACCATTATCCTCCTGCATATCTCATTGTTATTCCTCATTGAGTTGCCACTTGAAGAGTTCAGCTAGAGTTCATTTATCATCAATCCTGGGTGGCTCTCACTTTTGGAGACACATAGGATTCTCTCCAAATTTATGGGATGCTTTCCTTGAGAAACTAGCTGACAGACAGAAGGGTCGTTTTAGCGCAAGGCTCTTTCCGTTTTAGCAATGTGAGCCTGGAACTGGCTCCTGCCGCTTGTTCGGCAATGCATGCATTCCAAAGTATGAACTCCTGTAATAACTGGCTCCAACTCGTACAGCACTTCCATTGCTAAACAGAGATTTGAGCTCATGTCTGTTTGATTCAACCTATCTGCCTTATCTTAACGGCTTTGATGTATCTTGCCTTTTTCACCCAGCACTGTACTTCTTTCATAATGCATTCCATTTTTAATAACAAGAAAAATCCTGTTGGTCCAAATTTACACGCATGCAAACTGGATCCAACACCAGAAATAATTAATTTAAGGTAGCTGAGAACTTTTTATTTCCCCCACCCTTTTCAGGTTCGAAGGGCTCTTTTTTGTCCTGGAGAAGCCTTTGGAATAGAAGTGGGCACAAACCTCTGTTTGGACGTTCATGCCAGTTTGTTGGTACGGCACCATAGGTGCCCCCCATTACCTTCCTTCCCAGATGGCTCCCCCACTCATTAACTGGCATGCACTGCTCTTTCCCTCCTCTTTGCATGATCGTCCAGCCCCAGCAGGAGTGTCTGTTTCTCTCCTCCTCCTCCTCCTTCTCTGGCAGCCGAGGAAGATGAGGAAGCAGGGCAAGGCTTCCTGTAGCGCTGCCTGCTGTGATTTGACAATCGTGTGAAGAGCAGGAGGGGGGCAGTGCATGCTGGCTGGTGAGTGGGGAAGCTGGCCAGGGTGGGAGAAGGGAACGTGTGGAACTGTTTTTGGGAGGAGTACAATAGCAGTTGTAGGCTGTCTTTTTCCTCCTCATCTCCCACTCTTCTCAGTAGAAGCTGCTGTAGTGGACACAGGCAGCATTCCTACAGCCTACTCCAAGTGCCTACTTCTTCTACCACACTCATATTTCATACGGCCTGCAGGCTCTACTCAAGTAGAACAAGTTCTGATTCTGCTGCAGCAGAACACAAATCCTTCTAATGAAAATCACAGAGAGAGAGAAAGAAAGAGAGTCAGAGGGAGGCCAAATCTACTAACTTAATATATCTGTCTACCGATGACAAAATCTTATTCTCATGCCTGGTGTGACTCGAAGTGCCTTTTCAGAACCTGATTAGGATAACTGACTTCCCCAGGAGTCCTACAAAGATTTTTAGACCTCCCAGATAAAGAGAACAGATTCTATGATTTGTCATAGCTGACATTATTCCAGTAAAGGGTTAATCCCAGAATGAAACCAGTAATCAGTCATAAGCTCTTCAAACTCATCTCAGCATCTGATTTTAAGTGTCTTCATTGTTGCAATAATTCCAGGCAATTTCAGAATTTGTTAATTCTGTACAAGTTCTATTTATTTACATCATTTCTAGGTTTTATGAAAAACATAAAATCCCCAAAATATCAAAGACAGTCATAATAGTGAGGAAAAAACTGTAGGCACATATGGTTAATCCAAAAAACAAAAAACAAAACAACAACAACAAAAAGCCCATTTATGCAAAGACTGTAGGCTTAGTATACATAACAACTGAACTTAAGTTTGAACAAATACTTAAGTGAGAAAAATACATGCCAAAGCAGACATATAGCCATACCAAGTCAAGACAAGAACTTTAGTTATATTTGAATCAAAAATACAAGAGCATTAAAACACAGGAGCTCAATATTTCATTTAAAAGTTAAAAAAAGAGTATAACTTCAGAAAGTTTCATACTCAAAATTACTTTTAAAAAATCAGAGTTCTTGTAATAAGAAAATACAAAAGCAGAAGCATCATTTCACTCTAAGTATGTAGTTAACACAATGAAAAATATTTTCTCACTAAGTCTTTAGCTGGTTAGCTATGTTATGTCCATTATGTCTCTTGGCTGGCTTCCCACAATGTCTGAACTTGATTAGGATAACTAACTCCCCCAGGACTCCTACAAAGATTTCAAGTTCAAGTTTATTTAGGTTTAATAGCTCACAGGTCATACACCATACACCATGTCAAGCTTTAAAGTTTAAAATATTTTAAAACAGAAATTTGCCACATCTGCAACAAGGTTTTTTTTTTTTTGGCAGACTGCTAAAAAATGCTTTTAGTCTTGTGCTTTCCGAGAAGGTTGAATATTTCACTAGCCATTTTTGGAGGAATCACTCTCTTGCTGTTGCAAGGTACGGAATGGTGTATCAAGTTCAAACAGGAGACAGTCACAGTAATGTTGGCCTGGGAGTACCTTGAGAAATTATCCCCTCATCTGAGCCATTGGGAGAGCATTGCAACAAGCAATCATATATGACTGCCTTAGCTTTGGAACTGTCAATATGTTAAGATAAAGAGGTGGATTAAATTGGGTAGAGTATTTAATTCCCAGATAAAGTGAGGAACATTTCTGCCTAGCATCCTCTTGGAGAGCATTCCAATCTTGCTTAAACATATTTTCTTAAGTAGTCTTTGCCTTCTCTCATTGAAGTCTTCTGATGGCAATTTTATATATATATTAATTGTATTTTAATTGTACATCTTTTTATTATATTTTAAATGCTGTAAGCCGCCCAGAGACCTTTGGGTAGTGTGGGCGGCATATAAATTAAATAAATAAATAAATAAAATAAAATAAATATTTTTCGTAGGCCCAGTTTGCTTGCTTCCATATCTACAGCATTGTTCCATTTTGACCAGCTATGCTTTTGTGCTGCCAGTGTAGTGAAGGCTGGAAGATCTTCAACATTTAATAACCAGATAGTGTGGTTGCTGATCTCCAGAAAATTGGAGATATGAAAGGAACATTTTGTGCAAAGATGGACATGATAAAGATGGACAAAAATGGGAGGGACCTAACAGAAGCAGAAGACATCAAGAAGAGGTGGCAAGAATACACAGAGGAATTATACCAGAAAGATCTGGATGTCCCAGACAACCCAGATAGTGTGGTTGCTGACCTTGAGCCAGATATCCTGGAGAGTGAAGTCAAGTGGGCCTTAGAAAGCATGGCTAACAACAAGGCCAGTGGTGGTGATTGCATTCCAGTCGAACTGTTTAAAATCTTAAAGAATGACGCTGTTAAGGTGCTGCACTCAACATGCCAGCAAGTTTGGAAAACTCAGCAGTGGCCACAGGATTGGAAACGATCAGTCTACATCCCAATCCCAAAGAAGGGCACTGCCAAGGGATGCTCAGACTACCATACAATCGCACTCATTTCAAATGCTAGCAAGGGTATGCTCAAAATCCTCCAAGGCAGGCTTCAACAGCATGTGAACTGAGAACTCCCAGAAGTACAAGCTGGATTCCGAGGGGGCAGAGGAACTTGAGACCAAATTGCTAACATGCACTGGATTATGGAGAAAGCCAGTGAGTTCCAGAAAAATATCTACTTCTCCTTCGTTGAGTGCGCAAAAGCCTTTGACTGTGTGGACCACAACAAACTATGGCAAGTTCTTAAAGAAATGGAATGCCTGACCACCTTATCTACCTCCTGAGAAATCTATATGTGCGACAGGAAGCAACAGTTAGAACTGGATATGGAACAACTGACTGGTTCAAAATTGGGAAAGGAGTATGACAAGGCTGTATATTGTCCCCCTGCTTATTTAACATATGCAGAATACATCATGCGAAAGGCCAGATTGGAGGAATCCCAAACTGGAATTAAACTTGCCGAAAGAAATATCAACAACCTCCGATATGCAGATGATACCACTCTGATGGCAGAAAGTGAGGAAGAATTAAGGAACCTCCCGATGAGGGTAAAAGAGGAGAGCGCAAAAAATTGTTTGAAGCTCAACATCAAAAAAACTAAGATCATGACCACTGGTCCCATCACCTCCTGGCAAATAGAAGGGGAAGATATGGAGGCAGTGGGCTCCATGATCACTGCAGATGGTGAGAACAGCCACGAAATTAAAATATGCCTGCTTCTTGAGAGGAAAGTGATGACAAACCTAGACAGAATCTTAAAAATCAGAGACATCACCTTGTCGACAAATGTCTGCATAGTCAAAGCTATGGTTTTTCCAGTAGCGATGTATGGAAGTGAGAGCTGGATCATAAATAATTGATGCTTTTGAATTGTGGTGCTGGAGGAGACTCTTGAGAGTCCCCTGGACTGCAAGGAGAACAAACTTATCCATTTTGAAGGAAATCAATCCTGAGTGCTCCCTGAAAGGACAGATCCTGAAGCTGAGGCTCCAATACTTTGGCCATCTCATGAGAGGAGAAGACTCCCTGGAAAAACCCCTGATGTTGGGAAAGTGTGAAGGAAAGAGAAGAGGACGACAGAGGACGAGATGGTTGGACAGTGTCATCAAAGCAACCAACATGAATTTGACCAAATTCTGGGAGGCAATGGAAGACAGGAGGGCCTGGCGTGCTCTGGTCCATGGAGTCACGAAGATTCGGACATGACTTAATGGTTAAACAACAACAACACTTAATGTGCCCACACATTTCATTCTGCCTGCAGCATGCTGCAGCAACTTATGAAAATATGTTGTCAGTTTTACCCAAGTCCTACTCAGACATTTTTCCAGCTACTACAAGGCAGTAATAACATAATTTAGAGGGATTCACTTCTTTGGTACAGTAGTTAACCACTTCCTAGACGTTGGTATTTTATGGACTTGCTATAAAATAAAGAAGTGAGATTAGAGGGAGATCCTGACGGGGATGGGACTGAGGTTCACATTTTGCTGCCAGCAACTAAATCTGTTACATTTGGTCTCCTCTGCACATTTACGAGCCCAAATGTATGCAGGACAAGGCGAGCTACACTGGCACATGAGGCAGTAACTCTCACCATTCCCAAGATATTAAATATGCTTTCCTTTCCTTTCATGACCAAATGATCCAAAATCAACTCCCTGAGACAGCCCTCTCAGTCTGCCTGATGGCAGGATTGGTGCTAGTTGCCAGAGAAGCTGCCCAGCACAAATGTTTTATGCATCCATTCCTTAGAGGTGCCTATGCATAGATATCATCTTTGCAGATGAAAACTGCTGTGTCTTAATTGACATTAAGAACATTTAGGCAAACTAGCTGTCCACGGGACTGTAGCCCATGGGTACTGGTACTGCTTATGTGAATCTATCATAAGCTCCCTTTCTGCAAGATAGTTGTGTGCCAAATTTCATCTTAGGGATGCAACTCAAATAAAAAATGGTCATCTAGTATCTTATAAAGACATTATTAAATACTGGACAACGTGGGTTCTGATGTTCAAGAGCTAATGGCACTATAAAACTGATAGTCTGAAATTACCCATTAGTCCCAAATGTTAAAATGCACGAGACCCATTATGTCAACAAACATGTTACGTTCATTCAGTAGGCATGTTCTGTGTGGGACTGTCTCCTGGATGTAGCCCTTAACTTTTAATGCACAAGAAGCTCTCTTTTTGTGTTTACCGAATGTCATGGTCTTGCTTTTGAACAAAAATGTTAGCCATTTCTCTTGGTTATTATTGATTATTCCATTAATTAAAAAATATCTTATTCCTCTATTGTGTTCCATCCTAAATGATAGAAATCATGATTCTATTTAATGTACCAAATAAAGGGAAAATGAGCCGGAGCTGGTAGAAAATATAATGTAGTCGAAGTAATCAATTTATGCTTCATTGGCTCATCCAGCTAGCTAATGAATAAAAGTGGCCTTATGCAGGCTTTGCTTGAAGCTGATTAATTATCTTACCAAAATTTGCTTTCTCCATGTACCAGTCATCTGAGGTTAAGCAAAACCTGGAGTATTCGATTTTGCTTGCAGATCATGAAAAGAAAATATAAAATTGATTGTTATATTTTTAGAACTACATTGCTTATCCATTATATGTCTATAAATCTATATCTATATGGAACCATGATCTATTTCTACCAATGTAGCCATTTCATAATTCTCTTGAAAAATATTGTTTTATCCATGTAGTGGTCACCAGAGGTTAAGGGAATCAAAGCAGCTGATGTTGCTGTCAGATCAGAAAAAGAAAAGGTATAGTACTAATATTTGTATTTTGATGAATACAGTGTGAGAGTGCTTACATGTAGATACATATACCTATTCACATCTCTCTCCTTCTGAATAGATATAGAATTGCATCCATATGGAATCCTATCATCCATCCATCCACCTCTCTACCTACCTACCTACCTATCTTTCTGATCTATATCTACTTAATTACTTATGAGTATCACACCTGTCATATTCATTGATCCATCTATGAAAGAGAATCTAATAAACTTAAAAATAAGTAGACTCCATGTGCCCTTTTCAAAATTCAGAAGACTTGGGTCTTATCTTCATACTGTGCAACTTTACCATGGCCACACTGTGGTTTTAATTAGCTCTCATTGTCCCACTACTTGGCTGAATAGTTCTGCAGTTAACCTGAGAAAAATGTAGGATGAGGAAACCCCTCGTCCGCTACATCAGCTTAATTAGAAGGGGGAAGTGTGACTTTGCCTGTGACTTTTAAGGCATAAAAAGCTCTCGAAAATGATCTTGAGCTTATTTTCAATACAATGTTGTTGAAATAATATGTTCAGTGCTCCAATTCAAATGGCAGAGTTTGCTTGGGGATTTCCCCCAACCGCCACCCCCACTCCGTTGTTACTATTGCCCTTATTGTAGGGATTCAGTGGGAGGATTAGCTGTACAACGTAGGTAAAGGTTCCCCTTGACATTTAGCCCAGTCGTGTCCGACTCTAGGACGCAGTGTTCATCCCCGTTTCCAAGCCATAGAGCAGTGGTGTCAAACTGTGGCCCTCCAGATGTTCTTGGCCTTCAACTCCCAGAAATCCTGGCCAGCAGAGGTGGTGGTGAAGGCTTCTGGGAGTTGAAGTCCAAGAACATCTGGAGGGCCACAGTTCAACACCACTGCCATAGAGCCACGGTTTGTCCGAAGACAGTTTCCGTGGTCACGTGGCCGGCGCGACTAGACACGGAATGCCGTTACCTTCCCACCGAGGTGGTCCCTATTGATCTACTTGCATTTACATGTTTTCGAACTGCTAGGTTGGCAGTATAACCTACACATGGCCTACAACTTCCCAAACCACTTCTAATGCTGATATTTCCTTCTCTACAAAGTTTCCAGGAGGAACATGAAGACTGGAGCCCTGGAGCAGAGAGGAGGGGGTGGATGAAGCTATAACAAATCCAAGGGACACACTCCAGGTATTGAAATCCTCTTGTTTGGGTCTCTTGGCAAGAGGATTTCAGTTGGCTTCCCTCCTTGAGTGTGCTCATTTCCCCCCTCTTCCTCACTATGGTTATTACTATTGCTCCCTGATGTCTCTCTTCCTGGACCCAATCTATTCCACTTCCTGGGGGGAGAGAACAAGGCATACAGAGGTTACTGCTCCTTTTCATTGCTCTTCTTACCGGGCACTTACTATCAGTGGGCACAAGAACAAGCAGAAGAAGTAAGCAACAGCTGCCAAGAAGGCTCTAAGGATTGGCAGTGTTTCTTTAGCAGAGCATGGAACTAATGATGTTGGCCTCTAAAGCCAGCCTTGAGATGAGTATATGGGACACATCTGGCAACCGTTGCAAACTCTGAGCAAGTTGTTCCATGTATGAGCAACAAAAATGGAATGGTCCACTGAAAAGTATGAGAATAGAATCAACATTAGATGATATGAAATGGAAGTGGTACACGTAACCGCCTTGTGATGCAGTGGTTAAATTGCAGTAGTGAAGCCAAGACTCTGCTCATGGCCCCAATGGGCTCAGGTAGCAGACTCAAGGTTGAATCAGCCTTCCATTGCTCTGAGGTCAGTAAATTGAGTGCCCAGCTTGCTGGGGGAGGGGAATGTGTAGCCTCCATAATTAAATTACAGACCACCCAGAGAGTGCTTTAAGCACTATGGGGCAGCATATAACAGCAGCACACTTTGCTTTACTTTACATACTTCATTTCATTCTGTGTTATTATAGTTTAATTACTGGAATAGCAATAACAAACTCTATTTATTCTGCCTTCACTGTTGTTTATCCGAAACAAAGACAAACTCATGATGTTCATTTGGCTTACAACAGTCAAATACCAAACATTGGCTAAACACGACCATGGACTTACTGAAAGAGGGACTGAAGTAAACATCGGCAGAAAGACAAAAACCTGGGGAGAAGAGGAAAAGGAGAAAGAGAGGAGAAAAACAGCACAAGATTCGTATGTATAAAGGGGAGACCCAGTCACAAGCAGAGCTTAGAAATAGCATGTTAAAAACACCATTTGATTTGAAATCATGTGCAACAAAAATAAAAACAAAAAAAGGGTTGTGGCACCATAATGACTAATAGGTTTATTTCAGTGTGGGCTTTTACGAACTATAATCCGCTTGCTCAGACATGGCATCCCAAAGGAGTGGGGTGGCTTTGTCAAGCTGCCCACATTCTAAGCTCACAAACAGGAGCCTTTTAATCAGCAGCAATTTGCTACTGCTGATGGCCTCATTCCCATTGCATGGAGCTACACAACAGTGTTCCACCCGCTGTTTTGAAAGTACTTCTAACACATTTTCTTTGTAGGAGGGGTCATTACTTATGTTATGACTTTGTGTCCACGCTTCTCCTCCCAAGGGAAAAAAAAGGCACCAATACACCTCCCCAAGTGAAGTGGTTCTTAACTTTGCTATTTGCAGATTTTTCAGGATTAAAACTCGGAAGCTCTAGGCAACAAAGCCACTGGCTAGAGTTTCTGGGGGATTTTCTTTGGGTGAAGCTAAGGACCAGGTGAATCTGAGTCACATCCAAGATCACATCTATCAGTCACGTTTCCTGTTTGTCACTGGCTCATGCTATGGCCTTCTAACTTTATTAAAGCATCAGATGGTTTTATGCAGTGAAGAACAAAGTAGCACCCAGTATGCAGAACTGATTTAAAACAGGCCAGAACTTTGTCTTTTTGCTGCTGCTACTGGAGCATAAAGTTTCTGCCTGGGAAGGAGCTAATAACATTGATTTCTCCAGAATTTTTTAAAAACCCTTTCACCCCCAAACTGTGTTAATAATGAGTTTTCACATTTGCAACATTCCCATTTCACTTGATAAATTATGAAGAGATCAATTTTCCCCCTACTAGCTTCCTCCTCATTAACAACTTGGCTGAGGTCAACTAGCCCTTCGCTTGTAGTTAATGGTGAATAACCCTTGTCTTCTGTTCCAAGATTTTACTTTGTCAAGCTCTGACAGAACAAAATCAATGACTCTTATTTAACACTCAAAGCAAAATGATTTTGCTCTGGATTAACAAAAAAACCAAAAACAAAACAAACACAAACAAACAAAAAAACAAAAAAACAACACAAACCAAAACCCAACCAATGCTAAAAAAAATAGTATTTGAATAGTGTGCAAGGAAATCTGTCCGTACTGTTGCCTGAAGCGTAAGAGAGAGTGTATGTGAAAAGGGACTATAATTTGCTCTCTGCCAGGCCCCTGCCTTATCATCTGGGAGCAGCACCGTCCATATCCTACAAATGACTAGAGCTCAAACTGCATATTACATTAATCTGTATGCTTGACAAGTCAGGACACCAGTCTGTTGACTCTGGGAGAAGGCCAGTCCTCTCAGAAGCAAGCTGAATCCCCCACCTCAGGTTCAGCTGCTTTAGCAGAACAAAAGCAGGATGTGCATCTAGCATTCAGAAATATTCAGATTTCACCAAATAATGCCATATTCAGAGAGTTTCGAATACATCCGAATCCAAATTTGATCGTTCTGAATATCTGCAATAACATTTCGTAATAGTCCCATTTACTCCGGTAGATTATAAAGCAAAAAAGCTGGGCTTCTGCTTGCTAGAGGAAGAAGTGGAAGGGAAATGGATTGCTCGCTCACTCAGCTGCGCTCTGCCCCATGCTGTGGGCCCAGATACCACCCACCCACCCCAGGCTATCTGCTGCTCCAATCTGCCTGCCAGCGCTGCCCAGGGTGTTTGCCCACTCTCCACTGTGACCTCTCCTCTACTTTCCCAATACTGCTGGCATTTCTCACTGTCCAGGGTTCAATCAGTATGCCCATTGCAGTCAATTCCTAATACCTAGGCACTGCTAGCTGTTGGTGTGCACTCTTTTTATTTGGCACAATTACTGGTAAGATGTCAGAGGACACAACGAAATCTTTAAAACATTTTGCCTGTTTATGTGTGTTTTCCCCCCAAAGGGGAAAATAATGACTATATAATATTCATCTTGACTGTAATGGAGTTAAGATTATCTACAGCAATGGTCCTCAACCTTGGGCCTCCAGATGTTATTGAACTACAACTCCCAGAAGCCTTCACCACCACCTCTGTTGGCCAGGATTTCTGGGAGTTGAAGTCCAAGAACATCTGGAGGCCCAAGGTTGGGGACCACTTAGGGTTAGAGTTTTGTTGGACTGGGGTGATCTCCTGCTTAGGCCCAAGACCACTTAGGACTGCCAGCTTCACTCCTTCCCGGCAATAAATCCCCAGATGAGCTGCTTCTCTAATTTCTTGCTCTGAAGAACCCCTCAAAGCAAGAGATTGGGCAAGCAAGCTTTCTGAGCATCTGGTCAGATCCCAACGTTTGGCTCTAAGAAGGTTCTTCCTCCGAGACAAACATCTGGGGGAGAGACATGGCCAGTGGGACTGTGCAGAGTGGTAATTGCTTTTACCTTAATTCACTTTGCCTTGGGAGAATAGAGTGCTTTTCTAATTTTAATTTTTCTGCACCACTCCTTTACTGTCAAATGCAATTCCAGGGTGGAGTATAAAAATAATTGAATTTGACTAAAGAAATTAAATAGAGACATGGGATGGAACGTGGTATCTCAGGGGATTAAGCACTTGAACTGGGAGTTTTATGAGCAGTATATCATTACCTGCCCCCCCGAGCGCTTGGAATGGGGTTAGTTATTAATAGAATAAAAGAAGTGAGGGTTTTTTGGGAGTGGGGAAGGGATTTTGCATTTTTTTATCACCCCCCCTGCAGGCCTGGATAAGCAACTGGCAAGTTTGAAGGCGGCATTCGGATCGACCGTGGGATCCGCCACTTAATCTGTTTTCCAACAAAAACCATTTCAAACAGTGATAACCATGAGATCATACAAAGACAAGCCCCCATTGACGTCGCCCTCAGTGCCTCTGAGTCCTGCCCCCAATATACACCATGTAGGGTCCCAGAAGAGACAATAGAAGAGAAGGAAGATCTGACTACTTTGGGTTTGATTCCACTGAAAATAAGAACTGCCACTGAAATGGGTTTTGCTATTTTTTTAAAAAATAAAACAGTTTTAATTAAACTGTCCCCATGATGGAAAGGGAAGCCTGAATTTGTTTGCCCAGAAATTGTGGGCTTTTTGGATCACAAGCATGGCATTTTACTGTGTTGGCAGAGGGTGGTTTATTTTAGGACAGATGACAGCCACTCCCTGTATCATTTTTTCAAAAGGGGAAGTGAGTGAGAATTTATGAGCCAGGGAGGGTGCAGAAGGTTCAAAAAGGGCACAGAGAAGCTGCTTGCAAGTGGCTTCCTGCTTGTGGTGCAAAACCATTCCCTCTTTTTTTCCCTTCATGACATTAGAAACTCCTGATCTTTAATGTGGATTGTGCGCTATTTTAATGTAAATGGTGGAGTAGTGTAATTATTCTCCATGCTATTTTATAATACTCTGTATGCTGAGTCCGGACATGTCTCTTCCTTGCGATTGCGTTGTATGGAAAATGCATGGATCCTGAAATGATATGTCTTCCTGGAAAGAAGCAAAGAGTCCTCAGGGCCAGCCGTCACCCCCACCTCCAGTGCCACCATATGCACTGGGGCCATATGAACATCGCCTTAGTTAACAGTGGGACATATTACAGGGTGTAACAGCAGTGTAATCATTCTTTTCATTTGCTTTGGCTGGCTCTTCTACTCACCTTGTGGACAGAGCAGCACAGCCCATCCATCCCTTCTGCTTATTCCTCAGCCCCTCCCCCGGCACGTTTACCATGGAATCTCAACGATGTGGGGCTGAAAGGCATGCTGTGAAGCCCCCCTTAATTTGGTACAAAGCTGGTTCAGTATTCCAGCAAAGCCAGCTCTTCTCTTCTCTAGGCTACCTTTAAAGCACCTCTGTCTCTGGTTTAAGCAACACTGGCCAGAATCCTGCTAGCTGCACCAACCAGTAGAACTCAAAATCAGGATAAATCTCAACATTGACTTGCTGCAGATTAAGACGTCAGTGTCAGCCATTTCAATTGTGTAACAGGTTGCATGGCTTGGTGTGTGACGAAAAAATGCCTTAACTGGCTTCTTAATATGTGGCAACTGACTGCTGAGATTTATGCCAGTACAAACATGTAAGAGGATTGCACCTGGTGGTTTTTTCTGGATTAATTGCGGATACATTTTTGTACTTTTTAGAAATGACCTCCCCCCCCACTTTTGATACCCTGAAGTTCACCGCAGGAATATGCTACCTCCCTGTTCTCACTTTTGACACTTGGTATGGCTTTGTGTGTATTTCCGCGACAAAGTGCTAGTGTAGAAGGAGTGGGGGGGAGAGAGAATGGGTCCGTAGCATTGGGACTGAACCTCCTATCAAGTGCTCTCTGTTTACAACAGGATGAAATTGGCCACTGACACCATTTGTTGAGACCAGAATTTCAAACAGACAACGTGAAACCAGTCAATAAATACCATTTCTTTGCTGTTGGTAGTGCTGTTTAAGCATCAATCTGGTCAAGCACCAAAGTGCTATTAGAAGGGATACGGAATGCTGGTGTGTGTGTGTGTGTGTGTGTGTGTGTACTTATATATATTTACAAACACACACACATTATATATGTAGACATCCATCCATCCATCCGTACAGTGGGGCACCTAATGCAGCGACTGTAAAGAAAGACCCTGGAAAGGACTGGTGAATACTTGGAAATGGGCATTGTATAGAATCTTAGAAACAGGTGGTAAGTGGAAAATGATCTAGCTGAACTCTGTAACCTGAGGAACATAGCTTTCCCCCCTTACAGAAGTTGGTTCCAGGTGCTAAGCATATTGTGCTTAGTCAAGGGAGGTGCTGTTCAGAGTACAACACATATATGTATCTGTTTGCCTGTGGACTTCCAATGATCCTAGTCTACTTTCAGAAAGAGTTTCACATGCTTTGGTGGGATAATAGCTGCTCTAGCTGGCATTTCTGGAAGACTGGGATAGTATAGTTCCCAAGTTGTCTGCTGCCATCAAATCAAAAGACAGAAGCAGGGGATTTCACAGGTATGATATTGTACTTACTAGGTGGCTTTTGCTTCACATTCAGCCTGCTAGTTTGGCTGATGGCAGTGTTAACTACAGTAATTATCATGTTCACATATTACATAGGGTGATGGTCAAAAGAATCTTCTTGGTGAAAAGTGTATCAGACAGCTTTTGAGAGCACGACTTACCCTTGGATTCAGAAGCCAGGTTGTAATTCTTTCCCATAGTTTTCTGAATTTGTGCAAGACGTTTATGTAAAGCCAATTGATTCCAAAGATGCAACAGCCCATCCATGGTATGACTTTTACTAGTTAATGCAGTAAGTGTAGAGGTGTTGCATTTTTCAACACTGCACATGTTACATAAATGGATAACAAACGGTCTTCATTTCTATAGATGAAGTATCTCCAAGACTGACCAAAACACAGTTCCACTGATTTGCATTGGGACAAAAATATTTAATTTTATTTATTTAAAACCCTTTCCTACCCTTTTTGATACTGCAAATGCCAAAGTGGTACTCAAAATAACAACTATAATAAAACTAGTAGCTGAAACAATTACAAAAGTAAAATATTAAAAACGGTTCATAGGCAACTTGGTATAGTTTTAATTGACTGTGAGATATCTGGAGTCCCCTATGGAGAGGAAGGCTGCATATTAAACAGAAAACAACAACCAAACAGTGTTAACAGTTAGAAAAATAATGAGGAAAATGCTTAAGTAAGGTGACATGGTTTCAGCTGGCAGAATGAAACATACAAGATTCAAAGCCCACTAGTTAAAACCAGTATGTGAAAGTGGATGCAGAATCTAGGGAAAGTGATAACCTTCCAACAATGGGAGAGACTATGGAGAAAAAGTGTAAAATTTACTGCAAGTAAAACCTTAAGAGAAAACTGGTATAAAATGGATTACTGGTGGTACATAACCCCAAAAGATATAAATAGCACAGAAAAAAGTTATTTGGGTCTCTGTTGGAAGTGCCAAGAAACTGAAGGTTCATACTACTGCATGCAGTGGACCTGTAAAAGGACAAAGAAATTCTGGAAAGACTTACATTCGGAAATGCAAAAGATTCTGAAAGTTGAATTTGAAATGAAACCAGAGACCATATACTTGGCAATAGCATCAGACAATTTGGAATTTTTTTTTAAAAAAAATCAATTATATGTTGACAGCAGCTAGGGTAGTGATGGCAACAAAGTGTAAAAAAGCCATTAAAAGAAGACTGGAGAGATAAAATGTTTGAATAGGCCACAATGACAAAAATTACTAATTATGTAAACAGAAGATCAGTTAGAGAATTTGAAAAATGTGGGAGAACTCTTTTGATTATTACAAATAATTAGAAGGGGCACAGAACCATTTTAACAAAAAAGTATTATGTAAAGGAAGTAGAGTTCACTTTCTAAAATGTTCACAAAAACTAGAGTGCAACATTGCTCAGAATGATAAGTACAGTATAGATTTTAAAATAAGTAGGCTATATAAGCTATGTAAATGGACTGTCAGTTGTCCTTGATATAGAATCATAGAAAAGTGAAGTTGGAAAGGTCCTACAAAGGCCATCAAGTCCAACCCCCTGCTCAATGCAGGAATACAATCAAAGCATATCTGCCAGGTGATTATCCAAGTTTTTCTGGTTGGAGCACCCACCAACTCCTGAGGTAACTGGTTCCACTCTCATACTGCTCTAACAGTTAGGAAGGTTTTCCTGATATTCAACCGAAATCTGGCTTCCTTTAACTTGAGCCCATTGTTGTGTGTCCTGCACTCTGGGATAATCAGATCTTGCCCTCCTCTGTATTTGAAAAGTGCTATCATATCACCCCTCAGTCTTCTTTTCTCAAGGCTAAACTTGCCCAATGAAATATATACATTTCTCTTTTTTCCTGGTTTTTCTTTTGTATTTCTATATATTGAAAAATAAACCCACTCCCCAAAGATTCAAAACCCACCTTATTTTCATGGGGAACTCATTCCACATGATAGGTGTCTCATCAGAAATGGCTTTCCCCTTTACTATGACCAAACAATCTTCACTTGGTGGGAGTACAATAAGCAAAGATGTCGGTGTTTCCTTTAGAAAGAAGAACTAAGACAGGGCTTATGTTTCTACTCTAGTGAACAAGTGGAAGTTGGAATTAGGGGTCTCTGGATGTGTTCCTTCTCATTCATTACACTCATATCATTGTGTAAAAACAATAGCATAAAGTAGGAGAGCAAACTACTGGAGTAGCATGCTGCTCAGACAGGATGAGAAAGTTCTGGAATGTCCACAGTGATGGTACCTCTAAATGGCTAAGGCAAGGATGGGGCAATGTTTAGCTTTTCAGATATACATTATCACTCTCCAAATCCCATCGTTCTCTGCCATCAGTTGTGGTAGCTAGGAGTGACAGAAGCTGCAAGCCAATGACATTGGGAGAGGTACACATTTCTCAACCTGAGTTTCAGGGTGCATGTCTTCCTTTAATGTTGTTATTTAGCCTGCCATCTTGAATCTTCGCTGTAGACGGGTGTTTTCCAAATCCTTTACAATGGTGGTTCCCATCCTTGGGTAGCCCAGGTGTTTTTGGGTTGTAGTTTCCAGAAGCCTTCACCACCAGCTGTGCTGGCCAGGGATTCTGAGAGTTACCCAAAGTTGGCATCTGCTGCTTTACCATAAACAGGCTGTGAAGCTACTTAAGGTTGAGAGGTGAGAAGGAAGAGAATTTGGATGTCTAACCTGCCTTATTGGTTTTGGCTATAATGTTGATTCCCAAGCTCTAGAATGAAGCAGACCTTCAGATTTCCCATTTTAGCCACTATATTATGCACTAGGGATATTCTTTAGGGAATAAAGAAGACAAGGGAGTTATTTCCTACAAATCTTTCAGCTAATGCTTGGCTGGAGTCAATAATCACTTGCCTGTTGGACAGATGTTCACTGATGTTCACAGTTGTGGAAAAGTTGCCAAAAGAAATGGAAATGAAGAAGGTGTAAAGGAAAATGATTCCTTACCCCCAAAGAAGGAACAAATCTGATGAAAGCTCCCATTTCAATTAGGACTAGCTCCATATTGAAAGTGATAGAGCCAACTGATTTACATATGTAACTTACTAAGGCAAATATCTGGACGATGAACACAGCATGATGATATAAAACAGAAATAACGAAGAGAAAATGGATGCTGATCATGGCCAAAAGGAAAAGCAATGTTTTAAAAACCCATGGGGGGATATCTATGATTTGTTTCTTAAAATAATTGCACAAACACAAAAAGACACAAATACGTTTTTAAAACAAGTTTAAAAGAATTAAAAGTAGAAATGGGCACGAATGAAACAATGCCCTACCTTATGTTGATGCCACTTTCTCTTCATCCTCTCTTGCCATCTTCACAGTTCTTCAGTTTTTCCTCTGTGTTTCACCACTACTCTTCACCTGGAAGAATACAAGGATTGATAGGACTGAGTATCACGAATAGTTCCAGCAGAATCAAGGACAAACTCCTCTCGACCAGTTCGTGGCACGGATGATCCATGAAGGCAACCAAAGCTGTTTCTGTTCTCAAACCAGGCCAGGACAAAGCATGCAATGGACTCAAGACACTTTTCTAGGAAAGCCTGGCATTGAAGACTTGTGAATGGTGAGATCTAATAAAGGGTTCTTCTCCAGGGGTTGGATGACTGCTTCTATCAGAGGACACACAACCCTCTTTGCAAGAACAATTCACAACCTGTACTCCCCAATTACCTTGAACTCCCTTTTAGGGTTACTATAAACTGGTTTCAACTTGGTGGCATTACAATTTCCCCAACAGACTAGTAGTTCTTATCAGCCACAAGGGCACAGACACGTCTAACCACCAAGTGGTTGGCCCCATTTCTTCAAACCACTTGTTTGCATCATGTGGTTGAAGAGAAACTCATCCATCACAACTAGATCACAACTTTTGGTGACCTGCACTGTTCTAGGCCGAATGTTTGGGTTTGCCGCCATCTTTTATTGTAGCATAGAATTTATATCCTTGCTTTGATAGTTAGCTGCCCAGTGTAGTGGCCTGGCCACTAGATGAGTGGTCTAAAAATCTAAAGGAAGGAAGGAAGGAATACGAAGGAAGGAATACATAAATAACTAAATGTTTGCTGCACTTACCTCTCCAGAATCTAACCTCAACATGGAGTCCAAAATATTATGAGTGGTTTTCTCAACAAAATATTTTGCTAACTTAACACAACAGGCTTTTGAAGGAGGCATTGGCAGGTTTGGAGAAAAAAAGTATGTTAGCAAAAGTACAAGATGTCCTTTAGGGATCAAAATGGGGGCAAATCCTTCCCAAAGCAGCTATTTAGAACAAAAGAAGACTTATGGAGGATAAGATCAAAGGTCTGTCAGGTCTAGTGTTACAGTGACCAACTAAATGCTCATAGGAAACTCACAAAGAGGACCTCAGTGCAATGTCCTCTTTGTTTCCTTGTATCTCAGCAACTGGCCCTGCTGAGTATATTGTTCCCAGTGGGCACAGAAAGTTGGTGGAAGAATAGAAAGCTTAAGTGGAGGGGATGTGGAAAGGAATCTTGAACAGCAGCAGCCCGCCCTGCAACTTTTTGTTGCATTCCAGATGTTCCTGCCTACATTAATGTGTTCCGCAACATGTTTATGGGTGCCAACAGTAAACATTTCAAAGAGAGTCCCTGACAAAATAGGCTGCAGTCTGATACCTGAGCCAAATAAAATACTGTTAGCAACATACTGATATGGCTGCTTCTCCCCTCAGTTATTGTAGATTTGATTATCCTGCTTCAAAGTTGAAATGATAGTGGATCCTAGTTCTAAAAAGATGGGCGGCAGCGGGGGGGGGGGAACCATGTACTGAGGTTTCGTAATCACCATAACCCAATGGAAAACAAACATACCTAAGCTCATTAAAATCAATGGCCATAAATGCACTTAACACTGTGTTGGACTATGGTCAAAGTAATTAAAGGTGAAAGGGGAAAAAAACAATTATATATACTGTACATAACGACTACAAGTTTTTTTTAAATTATTGAACAATATAAGAGTGGATGGGTACAAAGGAGATTTTGGAACTGCTGGTGGATTTCCAAATGATTTGTACATAGTAGTTCAGCTTCTGGGTTTCTGACTCCCAGTTGTTTAACAAGAGCAACAATACCCTCCTGAAACTGCTGGAATGAAAAAGGAAGGAAGGAGGTAACGACAAATGGATTGCAGGGTTGGAAGGCCAGTGAAGTCCACCTAGTCTCTTTCAGATACAAATTGCATATATATTTCTATCTCATACTCTCAGCAAGACCCCTATGCATGTATGTGTGCACTGAAACAGCTTTTTAATTAATTTTTTTAAAATTACCACACTCCTTGGAATTAGGAATTCTTCCAGCTTCAGTGGCATCTGAATTCCTGGAGTAGTTTTTTCTCTCTCCCACTCTCAAAAGCTTTGTGTGTCTGCATATAGTAGCAATGATACATGAGTAATAAAGAAAGACAATCCATTAATAGATGAAAATTACAACCTCGACCCAACGATTTGCTAGTGTGGAAAGGAGGAATGGAATTCTACATGCAGATGGAATACGTGACATGAAGACAGACAATCATATTTGTGGGCAGATTGTTTACTTATAAACACAAGCACACAGACACACCTGGTTTAATGTGTCCCATTGCCAATTAACTTTTCTAGTAGTATAAAATATGTTACAAGAACAGAAACAACTTGTTGACTGGAGCAAAGTCGGCTATAGCTTTCCCCTGGGGAGGGGGAAAGGAAGAACGATTTTACACAGTGTGGAATCTTACTGCAATGACCAACAGCACAGACCTTGGCATGTTCTATTCAGACGTCAGTCCTGTAAATTTCAGCACCACTTAGTCCAAGGCAAACGTGCTTACAGGTTCAAGAAGACCAGCGTGTACAATTTGGTCCTCAGGTAGTATCATTATTCTGTAAGTGTATACGTTTTATGGCCTGGCAATACCTGATTGCAATTAAGTCACTGAACCCAGACTTCCGTCAATGAATGAAGAGGTTGGGTGTGGGTGACTGCATTTTTTTTCGGTAGTGATGGAACTATTTTATACGATAACTTTCTGGTGCTGCTAGTTACATATAAAGTGGTGTGAGGAGAACGGCCTGGCTGTAGTGCTTCTTTGGGCTATTCTTGGGCTCTCCTCAAGTCCCAAGCTGAGCTTTGCCCTCCCATTTGGTCCGTTCTCCCCACACCACCGCATCGCTGTGCTGTGCATTAGCACTAAATGCCGCTCCTCACACCCATCACGTTTGCTTGTTTTATTCAGATTGACCTTTATTTTTATCATGGCTCTGAATGCAAATACTTTTTAAGGGGGGGGGAAGCTAAACCAAACAAAAACAAAACAGGCCTCTTATATCTTAAATATTTGATCTGATGCCTCTGCTTTGTTTTGCTGGATAGGATTCAGGAGTTCCTTAGAGGATCTGCATTTTGATACCACTTCACGCTCTTAAGTGCACACCATCTGGTGTAGATGAAAATTCATTTGAATTTGCCAAATTGCATGAATTTATATGGTTTGCATTTCTCTTCAGCCTGCCATCTTAAAAGGTTGGAAGGATTCCCCCCCCCACACAGCTATTCTCATATTCTAATAACACAGTCCAATAATCGGTGTCATCTCAAGCCTTGGATATTTTTGTTCTTGAAACAAAAAGTCAAAATGACATCTTCTTTGCTACTTATTTTTGAAAATGATCTGTAGAAGCGGAGACTGGAGGCAGAGAACAGGCTTCCCTCCCTGCTCTGCAAACGGCCATCTGAGGTCATTGCTCCACGGTAAGAATGGCAACATTGAGAACCATTAAAATCAGCAGGAATTTGGCAAATGGCTTCTGTGGGGTGTGAATTGTGTCCCATATATTCTTCCACCAGTGGATCCAGAGTTTACGAATCTGCAGTTAATATTACTCAGTACTGAGAAATGGTGAATACATGATGATTTTACTTCAGTGGATGGCAACCCTATGGGTGAAAAATATCATTGCCTGCAGGGTGTAGATATCCATCCTATTATTATCTCTGTTTGTACAGAATTAAATTCAAAATTTCCAGAAGCTTCATATTGATATTAAAAAGTTTGTGCCTCCTTTAAAATTCTTTTTATTTTTGTACAAACCCCATACTTTATTTATTAGAAATTTTGTATTTTGATGACATACATTTTTTGTGCATACTTATTGTTTGTGCAAAATCAATTCAGCAAATTTTCCACAAAATCCCCCAAATGCATAACTAACTAACTAACTAACTAACTAACTAACTAACTAACTAACTAACTAACTAACTAACTAACTAACTAACTAACTAACTAACTAACTAACTAACTAACTAACTAACTAACTAACTATTTTAAAAATGCACAGAACTTGTTATGATTTCATCCAATGGAAGAGGGAATGGTTTAAATTTTACATTCCAAGAAATGAAAAATTTACACTTTGTTAGTGTAAAGAGCTGTGTGTTTGTGTTCTGTACACAAGGTAGCTCAGGACATGAGCCCTTGCAAAAGTGACAGCAACCACTGCAGCTCCTTTGCACACCTTGCCTCCTGTCGAAAAAGAATATTTTTCTCCTCACTGCTAGTTACCGTATTATTTGGTTAGCTGGGTCTTCCTTGGATTCTGGGCACATCTACAGATCTTACATCTGTTTCCACTGCCAGCTGTTCTGGACCCTTCCCGGACCCCTAGGCTGTGACATGCCCAGGCTGTGACATGCTAAGGCTCTGACCCCTGGTCTCAGGTTTTTGGTCCTGAACTCTCGGGAAAAGGGATGCTGCTGGCCTGGCAAACTCGCTACTAAATGGGGCCCTGGAGGTCACTTTCTCCGATCCTATACAGTGGGGTCTTGACTTAAGAACGGCCCGAGTTAAGAACATTTTGACTTAAGAACCACTCTCATAGGAAAATATTGACTTGACTTACATACTTAGATTTGAGTTACGAACTGAAAAAAACCCACGTGGGAGGCAGGGAAAGTGCAAAATTTGAATTTTCAGTTAACTGTTGGCCAGTGAAAAGGGTGCCTGTCTGCTTCCTCACTCCTCCCAGCGTTTAATGAGTGGATTGGGAGACAGTCTTCGGACTGCCTGGTACTGTACTGCCTGGACTGTATTTTCCCTGCCTTCCCTGAACCTTTCTTGACCTAAGAAAAAAAGAAACAAAATATCCCCCTCTAGTGGTCAAAGGCAGAATAGCAGCTTCCCATTAGTTTCTATGGACGGAAAAGAGCAGATACGGATCAAATGGTCTTCAATGCAGTCCTATGGGAAATGCAGATTTGACCTGAGAACCTTTTGACTTGAGAACCGCCTTCCAATACGGATTAAGTTCTCAAGTCAAGACCCCACTGTACTGATAGCACTGCTGCATAGCTGAAAGAGCCCAAATGGTTTGGAAAAGTAGTTCCAACATTTTATGAAGGAACAGGTAACTTTTGTTTTATTTACCTTTTGTTTTACTTCAACTACTTTTCAATATGTTTTTATACTGGTTTGCAAACTGACATAACCTATTCCACCCAAGAGAACAGGGGCAGAAAAACATAAAAGTGAGAGAGATTTAGCCCAGTCTCACCAGCCTTCCCTTAAAGACATACAATCTAGCCCTTTTGTAGTAAAGGGTGCTTACTATAGAAGAAAAAAGGGACACTTACTCACAGTTATCAGCTGTAGTTTCCTTCAGAAGAAAAAGATTCCATGCTTGCCTTTCGAAAAGTGTTTGGGGAAGAAGAGACAAACAATAACATAAACCAGAAATCAAAAGATTTTAATCATAAGTCAAACTGGAAGAAGGGGCTGGGCCAATGACAGAAGTGGAAAAATTTTACCAATCAAATCAGTGGCAAAGAGTAAAAACAATAGGGCACCCCCCCTTCCACTGATACCCAGAACACACAACACAGACACTTCCCCCTGCACTTTCTTCCTTGTAAGTAATCACAGCCCTGGCTTCCCTCTCCCACTTATTGTTTGGACTTAACAGGAAGTTGATTATGCTTACCTGCTGCTGTATAAATTTATCTGTTATTGGGATGTATCTGCAAGCATGTACAGACCGTATTTGCTTTATTTGGAAACCTCAAAGGCAGAAAAATCTGAGGCAACATCATTTACCAGTTTATCCTCAGCACTTGATATTAGAGAAGGGCATGAATTAATTTGTGCCACTTCATACAAAGCAAGCTGCACAGCACCACAAGGGGCCACACAGACCACTCTCCCACCTCCCCAGACTGCTCGGCCTACTCATCATCTATCGCATGCCACTGGGGGGGGGGCTCCTTCTTTGGCCATGCTCCAGTCCAGGCAGGACTCCAGTCCTGCCCTTCTCCACCTCCACTGGCAGCCAACCACTCCTTGACTATGTGGGGAGACCATCTGAACTGAGCACTTCCTTAAAAGACTTGTTGGCTTCCTTGTGGATTTGTTTGTTTCGATGAATGAATTTTGTACTAATTCAAACCTGGTCAATAGTCATACTGTTAGATTGATGAAGCACCTTAAGAAAATTGAGTTAATGTGAGCAATTTGTATTTAGTTAGATTACACGGATTTTTTGTTTTGTTTTTTGGGAACCATATAAAGTCAACCCTACTGTCAGTCAGAGTAGGACAGTTGCCTTAGTTACTGGCAATTGAGAATGGGCAGGCAAGTGGCAAACAGGTGTTTGAAGACAAAGCTTGAGTTCCAGGCAGCCTATGCTGGGGTGATACCTCCTCAACCAGACTGCTTCCTTCTGGCATGATGGCGGATTCTCCCTTGTCATCAGTGCTGAAGTAAGAGTCAACTGCCAATCTGATCAGCTTTTGTATCGAGAATGGGGGCCACCCACTTGTGCTTTGCTATAGGGAATAAAATGTCTCAAACTAGAATTTAGCAATGTTGAGAAGTTTGCATTCCCCCTCAGAAAAAGTGCAGCAAAGTTGGATTTAAACTAATGTTGTATTTGTGTTCAAAGTAATCAGTGAGAGATGAAAGATGGATAGATAGTTTGATGAAATTGTCATGTCACAGCTTTCTATAAGCAGCCCCTCTTCCATTGCTGTCCACATACGTCACTTCCTCCTAAATAATTTCCCCTTTATTTATAGAAATAGCTTTTGTTCTAGTTTGTTTTTCTTTGCTTGCAGTGGAAATATCAATGATGAAGGTGCCTCCATGTTGGTTTTCAGCATCCTTGTGCACATAAAAGCCAGCTTTACCAGCTCCTGCGCTCAAATCTGCTGGCTGAGTGCCAACTCCAAAAACAGATGTGGTGTTTGCCTCTCCATAAGCTTGGAGTCAGTGTTTGGATATTGAAACTCCAAGAGCACTCTGCTGATGAAGACAAACCTTGGGCCCAAGATAACAAGTTAAACAGAGTCCCTTATCAGGCAGCTTCAAATCTTCCCTTCTAATAAGCAGAGTAAAGACGCAGAGTGTTTAGGAAAAACACAAGAGAGTTTGATAAAAACTTATGACATAATATATTCAGACTTCATACATTATTTGTCAGCATAGATCAGACATATATACATGGCATTATATAAACAGCTTGTGCATAAATCTTTTAGAGTAACGTAGACATTTAAAGAAGTAAAATAAAGGCCACCAGACTCACTACTGTGTAGCAATGTGCTGCTCTTATACTTTTGCTTATATAGTAAGAGCAGCCTATCGCTATACACAAGGCAGCTGAACATAGTTAACCAGCACTACCTAAGCTTGTTCCAGCTGCACGTCATCAGTCATCCATTTTACATTGACTCTTACAGGCACGACTTTGCATTTGTCATCCATTTTACATTCACCCAAGAGTATTAAATGTAACCCATTGTTCACTTGTTAGGAACAAATCCTGGCAAAATCTAGGGTTTATCCTGCATGAGTTTCTAGGAAGAACACATGTACCTTTTCCTTTACCGTAAATGCCCTGAGTGACTCCTTCTACTTCATAACCATCAGCTCACTTTACTAGCCTGCTGCTTTCTGCTAAAATAACAACAAACTCCTACATTCTAGAGTCTGAACACTGAGAAACTCTTGGAGGAAGATTCAGTGCTGGAGAATGAGTTACCTTGAGTAACTCTCAGTAGCAGCACTGTGACAAGTCATTCTTTAGAGGCAAAACTCAGGGACAATTCCTTTTCACCAGAGACCGCAGAAGATTGGGATCCTCTTTGATAACAATGCACAGCTGGAGCTTGTGTGGTATCTTCACATCTGTGCCTGAAATCAGCTGTGTACATTTTAATTTGGATTCCTTTGTACCATATGTGGAACTCCCACTGCAGTCAAGTTAAATTCTCCACAAAAGCTTGGGGACAAATAGCATCAGTATGTAAAGTTTGTCAACTGTCCTGGGATAAATGGGATGAAAGGCTCTATTAAAATGTCACTTGTTGTTCTAAGTTGGTTTTCTTGCATGATTTGTCAAAATAATAAATGTTTATTTTAGCACAATGTGCTCCAATTTCTTGATTTCCCCTTTTCATATTATTCTGGAACAAAGAGACAAAATAATAACATGTTAAGCATCTGGCAATGATAATTTAATTTATCTTATGGGTTTCTTTTAAAAGCTCTAAGGGATCTTTTGTAAATAAAAGGCAGGAGAAAGGCACGTAAGTTAGAATCATGAATGTTAATGACATGAAAATAACAGCACATCTCCTTTTGCAAAAGAGAGAGAGAAAAAAAGAGAACAATTTTACTTCAGTCAGAGTTGTGTGTTTGATATACACCCATGTGTGGATAGCCTGTATTTTATGAGGAGGAGTGATGGGTGGGAAAGAAAGTTACATGCATCAGCCTGCTTAGCAAACCTCAGCCATTATCTATAGCCTGGGATTAATTTAGCCAAGGATGATGGTCATTGTTTACAGAACAATAGTTCCTGGGAGAGGAACTGTATATCACCAAGGGTTTTAAAAGTCATTTCTACATCATCAATTTGTGCCCTAATATAATCTCTGTTTTGGGGTCATGAATAATTGTATAAATATTCGCCATGTAGTCCCACTCTGACATCTGAGGAAGTGGTCTTGTCCACAAAAGCACACATTAAAATATAGCTGTTAGTTTTTAAGATGCCACAACATTTTTGCCTTTTTTTTTCTTTTTTTTCTTTTTTTTTTTTTGTCTTATATGCTGGCACAGACTAACGCAGCTATCTCTTCTAAAACTCTTTCTATGTTTTTTTCCACAAAACATAAAAAGTGTTTGTAGCGGGCCACTCTGAAGCCTCTGTCAACTCAGGCCTCCCAGAGTGCTCACTACTCTTCTTCAAACTGCTGCCACCAACTTTATTCAGTAATCACAAAGGACCAGTGTTTCTTCTGAAAACAAAATGTTGTTTATTGATTTGACCAAAATAAAAAGGAGTGAATCACAGGTAGTAAATCAAGTTGTAAATCAAGTTTCTCATTTAATGTACCTCACACAGATTTTCCATCACTATCTCTCACAAATCTATCTCACTCTCTCAACCAATTTCTCTCATCTCCCAAACTCTCTCAAGAATTCCCCCTTACACATCACACACACTCCTTATATAATCCAGCTCCTCCCCCTTCGGCACCACCCTCCGTCCTCTCATTGGCTGATGTTCCCCTGCCCAGCTGTGACGGACAGGTGAGAGCAGAGCTGTATGTTACAGTGTTCAAGAATGTATACTGTTAAGCTGAGTATCTCAGAAGGTAGATGTTTAAATCAGTGTAACCCAGGTGTTCTTGTACTTCAACTCCCAGAAATCCTGGCCAGTGCAACTAGTGGTGAGAGATTCTGGGAACCGTAGTCCAAAAACACCTGAGTTACCCAAGGGTGAGTTACCCACTGGTTTAAAACCTTGTCCTTCACAGGAAGGAGACTGGCGAATTAGGTGGGACCACTTCTTATTATCCAGTCAAATTAGGCTTGACAGGTCTATCCTTCCTACAGACAAACTGCCCAACCAGTGAAGGCCCATCAAAGTCAACCTAGTGATTATAGTACCCAATACTGATCCTCATATTCTGAGCTTGTTGAGCTCATTTTTCTAGAACTTAAGAGTTTTGCCTTGACTTCTCAGGGAAGAGGATGCTAATAACAAGCCAGTCCGATTTGATTTTGAGGTTCAACCTTCCTGATACACTGCAGGTCACCCAGAGTCACCCAAATATGTACTCTTGTCCCTCCTTGGTTTGAAAAACTGCCCCCCTTCTATTGAAGCAAGACGTGCTTCCCAATGTATATTATAGCCCTCAGTGTGCAGACGTCTGCCAACAGATTTTAGGAGGCAGACTCTGGTAACACTACCTCACTGGGTTTTAAATTCACCATTATATCTCTACATTATCTATCTGACTGTCATGCATACACTCTTTTGTAAGTGTTGCTGAAAGATCTGCCCCCGTGGGATCACCCAGCCTATGAAATCACAAGGGGAAGCCCCCGCTCCTCCTCTCAGGCTTTGGCCCTATAATATCAAGGGTGCAATACTTCTGACTTGGCCATCCTGTGTCAGATGGTTTTTAACAAGCGGAATATCCTTTTTGAGTATTGAATACAAGAAATGTTTCATCTATGCTCACTTCATGCGGGCTGTGATGGAAAGTATCCCAGCCAGGCAAGTTTTTTTCCCCCAATGAGGAAGAGTGAGCTGTTACACCCACAACAAAAGCAGCTCTCTTTTCCTTATCCAATACAAAAGGCAACTGAACAATAGGATTTATTATATAAATGACTTGTAGATAGCGCTTGAGTAACATAGAATTAAACTAGGATGTAATTGTAAGTAGGAATCTGGAAGGGCAATCAAATGTAGAAAGGTAAAAAGTGGACTTGATATTGCAATGCGAACAAACAGGATTTGATGACAGTACATTTTGCGTTCTCCTCTCCCCCTTATTTTTTCCCCACATCCCCTTTTACCTTTTGTATTCTTTACCTTATCCTCAGCTTTAAAATAAATAAATAAATTTTTTTAAAAAAGAAAAGAAAACAGTCCTCTTTTCCTTCCAGGGAAAAATACTATTGTTGTTTCAAAAGGCTTTCTGCCTCAAGAACGTAGCTGGGGTGCTGTGGAAAGGCAAGAAAGAAAAACCCTCAGTCAGCTTGTCTTTAAAGGTTAAGACACCTCCTGCCATAGAAAACTCTTTCAATTTTAATTATTAATGCAATTTGTAATCATCAACACAATTTTCACAGTGTTTCCCCCCCCCTTCTTACCATTCCTGAATGTTAACACTGTTTTGCTGGGCTTCATACTGCAACCGAGAAAGCTCTATGACAGCATGCCCCCTCTAGGCATATCTCCAATGAAAACAAGACATGTGGCAAGGTTCAGATGGAAATTGCAGTGGTCTTATAGAGTGGAAGAAATTATGAGCATGAAATAGGGTGTAAATCTGTACTCTGGGGGAAATAATTAATAGACCAATATTAGATTAGAAAGTGACGTCTCAAATGATTTGGGAGTGGTATTATAGCGTTAAATATAGGGTTTAAACATTAATACTAATAATAACAATAATTTATTAAGGTCGGTGACCAGGAAGTGTGTTTAAACATTATTAGTAGTGTATCCAAGCCTGGTGACTGGATCTAGCAGAGCAAAGCTAGGGAAGGTGGATTGATAATGATGTGATCACTTACTAAACTGCTTTTCTTTAGAAAAAGAATTTTATTCACTAGGATTTTGTACTAATTAGCTGAATGCTAATTGAGAAAGGCTGAGGAATGTGGTTTATACACAGGCCTTCTTAGCCCATCCATCTCAAGGCAGTGGTGGTGGTGAAAGCCACAGCTTTTATGTCAGTGTTTGTGGCTATAAATTGTGGTTGTTAGGCATATATTGTGCTTCTGAATGTGTCCCTAAGCATTCATCTGAAGGAACCTGGGAGGGATTTAGAGGGCTTGAAATATTCTGCTCATGTCCTGTGGTGTTAAGTTTTATTGGCAGCCTCCAGGGTTGCTTACTCTCCAGAACAGGATATTCAGCCAAATGGTCTTAGAGTGACATGGTGAAGTGGCACTACACATGGCGGGGAGATACATAACTAGTATATAAAGGGGAAAATTAAAGAACTTAAAAGGATTGGAAAAACGGGAATTAGCAGCTGCAAAGGAGGACTTCGTAATTACAAAGCTGCATTGTGCAAAGCCTAGCTTCTGTGAGTCTTAAATCACAATGAAGCAAAACAACCCACAGTTCTATCTTTCTTCTTCTTTTCAGTTTACCAGATGAAGTGCTGCTTGTGCAAGGTCAGAGGCTGGCTGCAGTACCGGCTTAAAAACTGAATTTCATCCCACCAAGTTGGGGGGACACTGTTAGTGGCTCCTCTGTTTAGATGTGTGGCATCTCACCTGTTCTACCTCTGGGCAGTGCCAGCTTTACGTACTGAGACAGTCTTGGATCCAGAACAACGACAGAGTTGCAAAGAAGCCTTGAGGGTGGGCAGTGTCTTATCAGCTTAGACTGCAGTCCCACCTCAGAGAGATGCCAGTTGTAAGGGTTTAGGAATAGCAGAAGCCACTTCTGCTGGCAAAAATCCCCTTATGGTGGCAGAAATATTACCGTGCCAGTGCAACCCTCTTTCCTTCACTGATCTCAGAGATCTGTGCCAGGTCCAAATCCCTTCTAGTCCAGGAGCAAAATCATCCTAGGTTAAGGGTAGCCCAACATACATAGGCTGGGAGGGGTTTACATTTAGCACAGCTTCAGCCTGCCGAATATAATCTCAGCTGGTCTTCAGCCATCTTCGCTAGTCAGGAGTGCTCTCTTTTGGCTGACCGCGTGGCTGTAACTTTAACATGTGTTGCTTATTCACGGAGAGAAGCATCTCAGCATACTCAAGTCTTGTGTAAACACCAACATTTATTGATTTGACCCAAACATGGTCAACATTTATTGATTTGACCCAAACAGGGGCATCTAGGCCTGTGGGAAAATCAGGTTTACGTTAACATTTGGCCAGCCAGAGTTTAAAATTCTCTTAACATAACAGTTATATGGACGGCTTCATTGTTTTGGTAACTTCCTGTCTAGATTTACTGCAATGTGCTGTAAGCAGGACAGCTTTGGAAGATCATTTGAAAACTGCGCTTGGTGCAGAATATGGCAGCAGGACAGTACGGGTCATATAGAGGTCATATTGGTCTTCTCTCATCTGCAAGTTCATTTTCTGGCCCATTTGAAAATCCTGGGAGGCTTTGGCCCTCAGGACCCAAAACAAGTCCCTTCTACCTATACATCAAAATCTTTGTTGGAGGTTCTTACCAGAACACTTCCTTAATCTGCAGTTTAGAAGGTGGTGGTGGCACTCACCTCTTGTGAAAGTAAAGGTGTTTCCATTCTCCCAGGCCCTTTTAGCTTTATGTGAACAGTATTTTATTATCAGTGTCTCCTGATGTTGCTTACTGGCTATTGGTTTTTTTTTTTTTTTAAAGTTCATGTATGTGATTGATTCTTGCTGGTGTTTGCTTTACGCGGGGTATGGTTTGTATTGCTAATAGTTGTATTTTATTGTTTTAATTTTGGTTTATATTTGATTTTCTCCATTGCTTAGAGAGCGTTGCTTGTAAAGTTACTTAGAAATGTATGATTTCTTTTTAAAATGCTTTCTTCTCATTATGTGTGATGAGAAGATGGTGAGTTTAGAACTTTTTGTAGCTCCAAGATAATGACATTTTGAAACCCTTTGGAATTGAAATGTCTTCAGACAAATCATTTTTTGTTACTCTCTTGGGGCTCAGCATACCAAACTATTGTTTAGTTGTGTCAGGTAAAAAATATTTGTTATTGTGACTAGTGCACTAAATAGCTTAATTTGTGGGCATTTCTTGCACAGATTTGAACTCTCTTTCCCGATAATGTGTTTTTAAACAACAATAACTCTTAAATGATAAAGCACACATTGTAATGTTTCTGGTTTCCATGAGGTTGCAGTTGTGGAACTATATATTTTATTTTCATTCTCTGGGCTTGCTTACTCGCAGAAAGGTGATATTCAGCCAAATGGTCTCATAGAGAGGCAGTGAAGTAGGATTGATTATACAGTACATGGCAGGCAAATACATACTCAGTAAACACAGATGATACCCCCCCCCCCCAAGATACTGTACTTCTTTCTGATGTGGTCTTCTGGAGATTGTAACTTTGAAAATCAAAGTTTCTAACATAGTTCTAAAGATGTAACAAAGGTTCCTGTATTTGGAAAAAATGAATGTTGAATTTATTGAAAAGTAATAAGGAGCTACCATGCAGAAGCTTGCTCTGGGTTTATTTGAACTCCTCTATACTGTATCCTGGCATTCAAATTTCTGAAACACATAGATGTTTGTTTGTTTGTTCATTTGTTTGTTTGCTTGCTTGGTTGTTCGTTTGTATCCCACCCGTTTTGTGCTGGGGTTGAATATGAATGAATGGGTGACTAACAACAATTAAATACAACCACTGAATCCACCCCCCACAAAGACATAAATAAAGAAACCACTCCAAAGTTCGAAACCCAGGATGTCAGAAAAAAAGAAAACAAAGCCAAAAAGAGAGAGAGAGAAAAGAAAAAAAACCTAGATGACAGATCAAATCAATAATCAATTCAGTTCAGTTCATGGGCCTGACATGATGTCAAAGATGTTTCCAAAAGCCTCTTCAAACAATATAGTTTTAACTCATTTTCTAAAGAACAGGAGGGAGGGAGCCTGTTATATATCCATGGGTAATACATTCCATAGCATTGCAGCCACTACCGAGAAGGCCCAGGTCCTGGTGGTAGTTTTCTGGGCCTCACTTGGGGTGGCCACCTGCAAATGTGACATCTGGCTGGCCCACGTGGCCCAGGTGGACAATCTTAGGGAGATATTGAATTATAGTCGTATGAGGGAGTTATCACTGGTGCCCCTGGCAGGCTGTTGGTCCCTGCCCTGTGCCTGCTGATAGTCTCATCAGACTGAAGCAGGTTCAGCTAGCCCAGGAGAAGGAGGAGGCTGTGCCAGATGAGAGTCACCTGGAAAAGGAGGAAGGGGAAGGTGTCACCTATCAGGTGGGTGACACAAAGGACGCTCTGTAGGAAGCCAAGACAGCTCTGAGTTGAGAAGATGACAGATGCTGGCAGGGGAGGAGGAGACAGTTGACTCCAGGACAGAGGAAGAACAAGTGTCCAGAGATGCTTGCGAGGAACTGGAGGAGACACTGAGTGTCCATGTACTGGATTTTACATATGTGGAGGACCCCTGGGCAGGAGTCCTGGTGAAGCTCCAGCTTCCCAAGAGACAAGGCAGAGGCTGAGGGGATGTTCAAGCCCCCACACCCAATGGAGTCCTGTGAAGACACCCACTGGTGACCACGATCCATGGAGGGCCAGTCAGGTACTACAGCAACCCACATGCAAAAAGCAGTGAGAAAATCAATATTGTCTCCAGCACCACCAGCAGCAACCATCTTCAGGGAGGGACGGACACTAACGAGGACAAAATTATAAAAGCCCACTTTGCTGAAAGTGACCATGTTTGGCTCATCTTGGAAGCCACCACTGGCAGTGACTAAGGATTCTTGGGCCCCAGAGGAGTTAACTTGGGGGCCTCGATGGGTCTGAGCCTTGCTGGGAACTAGCATAGTTAACTCAGTTCTTAGACTCTTGAAAATGGAGGGAGCTTCCAGTTCAGATATTGCTGTACCCCATCCCTATAGTTAAAATATCCTGTTGTTGAATAGCAAGACCATCTCAAATCTGTGGATATGTGTATGGTATGAGTAACTACTCACTGCCCCCACGCTTGGTGGGGACAGTGTTGTGCTCACCTGGGAAGACGTGTTTCAATATCCACCTATCACACAGCCCCCCTGCCAACCCTTCTCTGCCATTATCACCACTCTTATCCATACCTTTTACTGGCATTCAGATCAATTCTTTTTGAATGAGATCTTAAGCAAGTGAGATAGTGGTGAACTGATAAGACAAAGTAAGCATTTGAATTAATGCTCTATCAGATTAGTGTGATAGCACTAAAAATAGCACTTGTAGTTCTTACAAGCGCAAGCTGAATGCAGACAAAAGGAGTTCCATACCATGCCCCACTCTATGCTTCATCAGTGATGTTGTCTGGACACACCCAGCAAAAACTCTAAAGGACTGATATAGGAAATCACACAAGGCAAAGCAAGGCAGAATAAAGTGAGTGGAATGCTACAAAAGAAAAAAAGGAGAATAAAAAAAAAAACAGACAGGCCCTGCCGCCTGAATGAAATATAACAAGTACTCATACCAAAAGATCATATCTACTCGCGATTAGCACTAACGTCATTTGGTCGATGGAATAAATACCAAAAGGACACTGAGAAACATGGCAGAAACAGCAGGACAAATACCCATCTGGTCACTCCGTAAGTAAGGAAACTGTCGCTTCACTAATACATCAAGTCCTGTTGTTTTGCAGTGGTTTGCCCGGATTTGGAGCCCGAGTCTGCCTCCAGTTTGCAATTGGTGCTCTTTTCATACTCTTTCATAAATCTAATCATCAGCCCAGCCTCTTTCTCCACACTACCAACCTACAGGCTCCTTTTAGCAGCTCCACAGATCTCAATCTTTCCCCACTTATTACTGCTTTTCTTTCTCTTCCTACTAACTGTTGCCATCTCTTTCCTTCTCAGCATCCCATTTTCTGATCCCCTTTCCTCCATTTCCATGGGCGTCTTTGAATTTCGACTTTTTCCTGCTTTTTTATGGGAAGTGGGATGAGTGTGTGGAAGAGCATGAATGGGAGATACTGTATATGTAGCTCTTAACTTAAACATGGGCAAATCTCCAGGAGTCTGGGGGCTGCATGTGCCTCTCCCTTGATCTTGGACGACTGCACCCATGATCCTCACATTTAATATTTTCTAACTATTTTTTAAAAAACAAACTCCCCCTTTAATCCCCCTTTGGAAATTAAAAAAATGGGGTGTTGCCCCCCCCAGGCAAAATTGCCCCTGTACCTCCTAGAGGTTACCAAGGACCTTCTTGAAACTTTAACCTAATTTCACAGTGTGTTTGTATGGGAATGTTAAGGGGTCAGATTTGAGCTCCTAGCTTGCCCTTGGTCTAGCCCCATAACACTGCCACATGGCTCTTGGAAGATGTGCCTCCTAACTGGTTCCTCAGTCCTGAGTGAAACCCTTCTGAAATGTTCTACATACTTTTGTAATTGGCTCAGGAAAGACTGAGGATCATGAACAGAAGGGACCTTGAGAACTCCTTTCCCTTCAGTTCCCTCTGCCCAGCCTTTCTAGCCCCTTCTCTAGAGAGCTGGGGACCATTTTGGTCATCATAGAAAGATCAAGACGAAGCTATAAGCAGGAAAGATCCTGTAGTTATTCTTGTGCTTCTCAGGATAAAACTGAAGTGAGGATGCTCAAAGTAAACCCACTAAAATATTTTCATGGAAGGAAAGAATCGTTGTCTAGTCGTTTAGTCATGTCTGATTCTTCGTGACCCCATGGACCAGAGCACGCCAGGCCCTCCTATCTTCCACTGCCTCCCACAGTTCTGTCAATTTCATGTTGGTTGCTTCGCAGACACTGTCCACCCATCTCATCCTCTGTCGTCCCCTTCTCCTCTTGCCTTCACACTTTCCCAACATCAAGGTCTTTTCCAGGGAGTCTTCTCTTCTCATGAAATAGCCAAAGTACTGGAGCCTCAGCTTCAGGATCTGTCCTTCCAGTGACCACTCAGGGTTGATTTCCTTTAGAATGGATAGTTTTGTTCTCCTTGCAGTCCAGGGGACTCTCAAGAGCCTCCTCCAGCACCACAATTCAAAGGCGTCAATTCTTCGGCGGTCTGCTTTCTTTATGGTCCAGCTCTCACTTCCATACATCACGACAGGAAAAACCATAGCTTTGACTATTCGGACTTTTGTTGGAAAGGTGATGTCTCTGCTTTTTAAGATGCTGTCAAGGTTTGTCATCACTTTCCTCCCAAGAAGCAGGCGTCTTTTAATTTCGTGGCTGCTGTCTCCATCTGCAGTGATCATTCTGAAACCACTTCTGAAACCAAATAATAGCCTTAAAAAAACAAGATACTACCAGTGGAGCACTAAATTTAATCATTTTATTTCCATTTTACACATTTTAAAAATCTTTTTATCTTCAAAACTGCCAGAATTTCAGTTGCTTAAATTCAAACCTTTATGAAAACCCTTTTCTAAATTACTGAATTGTTCACTCACCCACACTGTATGGAACCTGAAATCTCTATACCCCTGTTCATGGAATTTCCAATTCTTTGTCTTATATTGACTTCTGGTGGCCTGCTCTACTTAAAAATAATTATCAAACTTTGGCTGTCCAAGAGATCGCATCTGCTTTTCTTGAAACTAATAGCTTTACTAGCCATTGGAGTGGACAGGCCACTTTCCCCAATAAGGTTCTTCTCCCTTGGTATCAAGAAATTGATTTGCTTTATATGATGAACAGAATTTGTGTAGCTTATATGTGATAGAATCAACAATAGCTTATTATATTTGAATTGTCACCTATCCTGGAGTCTTTCTTCCATGCTAATGTTTCAATACAGCGTTTACACATGATTTACTAAAGACTCACAAATATTCTTTGTGGTACTTTCGGCAGCTGTATAACAAGAAGCATAATGAAGTGGAAATAGTTTTGCTAGATACAGTAAAATAGCAAGATAGTTTGTCATCACTTCTTGTGCAAGACATCAATATCAGGAGCAGACATAAATTCAGAAAAGTATGAATGTCAGTGTCTGTAAAATAACAGGATTTACAAACAATCCGCTAGGCAGTACTAGGACAATAAATAATTTCTGGTTCAGAATTGGAGCAGATTTTAACTGGGCTGGACTTACAGATTCAGATACGGATTTCATTTGAAATTGTTTGCTTAAATTCATTTGATCTGGAAATGGAAGAGTGGTTTATAGCAGAGAACTAGGAAGTTAAACAGATGTAAACTACAAATGAGGCAATGTAAGACAGTAGATAAGAATTTGCTATTAATTGTCTGATCTGTTGATCATAATACTGTAAAGAAATTGTAATTGGTATTAAGTAAAAGTCCAGTTTTTCTGGTAGGGATGTGGTGGCGCTGCAGGTTAAAGCACAGAAGCTTCTGTGCTGCAAGGTCAGAAGACCAGCAGTTGTAAGATCGAATCCATGTGACAGAGTGAGCTCCTGTCGTTTGTCCCAGCTCCTGCCAACCTAGCAGTTCAAAAGCATGCAAAAATGCAAGTAGATAAATAGGGACCACCACGGTGGGAACAGCGTTCCGTGTCTAGTTGTGCTGGCCACGTGACCACAGAAACTGTCTATGCACAAACGCAGGCTCTACAGCTTGGAGACGGGGATGAGCACCGCGCCCTGGTGTCAGACACGACTTGACTAAATGTCAAGGGGTACCTTGACCTTTACCTCAAAGCCCAGTTACACTAGGAAAGAAACACTGCACTTGAATGGGATTCAAGTGACTACATGACACATGTGGAAGTACGGATTGTTTTGACAGGGAATTGTGTCATTTGGATCAGAAGCAATGTAAAACACCCTTCTGCCAGCGGGTTGTTTAACTCACATGTCAAATTGGTTTTTTTCTGAATTATTGTGGCATACGTCAATGCTTCTGTTCGTGTAAATTGTATCCTTTCCCGCCTCCTGTGTCTCTCTCTGTCTCTCTGATATAGTGGGGGAAGAAAGGCAGCCAGCAGATGGGGGAATCACTATCCTTGAAGCTTCCCTTGAAGGATGATGGGAAGGGGAAAAGAGGTGGTGATGGCACGAAGGAAAAGGAAGAAGATGGAGAAGATGGCTGCTGTGATGGAGACGGAAGCACAAGAGACCGTTCCTGTTGCATGGCAGCTGCAGCTGCTGGTTATTCTGATGAGGAAGCTTGAGGAACTCCAAGCAGCCCAGCCTCATCGTGAGGAAGGAGCCTCACCTCCTTCTCTCCTTCTCCAGCCAAGGGAATGGAAATGACTGGGGCTGGAGCCTCGTTTTTTTTCCTCTCCTGCTTGCACTTCAGGTTGGAAACTGCTTCTCCTTCTCTCTTCTTCCTACAAAGTAAAGCCTTTCTGGTGCAAGTAGCAAAGCCTCACCAGTCAGGCAAATATTTCAGGTGGCAGAGAAAGAGGTCCCTTTAGATTAGTGGTCCCCAACCTTGGGCCTCCAGATGTTCTTGGACTACAACTCCCAGATGTTCTTGGACTACTAATCCTCTGCTGGCCAGGATTTCTGGAAGCTGAAGTCTAAGAACATCTGGAGGCCCAAGGTTGAGAACCACTGCTTTAGATGTCTTGCCTTCAAGGAGAAGGACACAAAGCAGAAGCAGAACTTCTCAGAAAAGGGCAGGGCTGCCAGCCCCTCCCCTTGTTGCCAGCCTGGTTTTCCTCAGCATTAAAAACAGTCTCTTAGAGAAAGCTCTACAGGTGCCATTTTAAGGAGTGCCATGAAAGAAAAAAAATCCTTTGTGTTAGAGAGTCATCTTTCTGATCAAGTCTGGGGCTTCCAAACAGGAAACCAAGACTGAGACACAGAAACCTCTTTAAGTTGTGTGAAAGCTAAAGTGAGATTTAACTCTGGCCAGATTACTCTCTCTTGGACCAACCCTCTGGAAAGACTTGGCAGGTCTTCATACCCTCTCTCACAAGCACTTTATTTGTGAAAAGCAGCCAAATTCTGAGGGGGCAGAAGGAAATATTTCATTCATTTATTTTAGAGTGTATTTTCAACCCTCACCACCATCTCATCTCTGCCCGTCTGTTTCTATTGACCGCCCGTGGGAAGGAGTCTCTGTCTGATATAGTGATATACCTCTCTTGCAAGCCTAGAAGATGCTGAGCTTTGTTGAGGGCAGACAGGTGGGTGTGGGACAAAGTCTAAATTGCAATGATTTAAAAAGTCCACATAGTGCTCTCAATATGATATACAGCACAACTTAAAAGCAGATTAAGTGTTTTCCCAAGTGGATGCACACACAGACCCAAATACCATGTGACCACCATGTGATTTTAACCTGCTTTCAAAAACCCCAATCCAGCTATTGATTCATTTTCAAAATGTAACCATGCTTTAAGTTTCCCTCCATGTATATATGCAATGCTTTTAGCTTATTTAATTTTAATAACCTACTCCTTACAACTATTGAAATACACTGGCCAAAATTCTATTGCTTAGTGTAGTAAATCACACTAGAGTCCATTGACTCAATGAGATCTGTTGAGTCAACTGCTCTGTAAGTTCCATTGATACAAATGAGATTACTCTAACTGTGACTTACTTTAGCATGGTAGGTTGCAGTTAGAATAGGTCAATTTGAATCAATGGAACTTATGGAGGAGTTCACTCACCAAACCCTCATGGATTCAGTGGGTATATTCTAGTCTATGCTAAGCCATATGATTTTGTCCACTGTGTTCCAATATAACTTGGGCTGCAATGCTATGTACATTATGGTGGAAGTAAGCCCAATAGAATTAGTCAATAGGGCTAATTTTCTTTGTAAATATATATAGAATTGTATCTTTATTCAGCAGTCCTCTAGATGTCTAACCAGAAGTAAGCCCCATCAAGTCAATGAAACTTACTTTGAGTCACTTTTCAATTGAAAAGTACTTATTTATGTCACAAACTTTACATTGTTTAAAACCAAAGTCTTAATTTCTTGTCTAGAAATTTCTTGTATGGTAAACATATCTATCTATCTATCTATCTATCTATCTATCTATCTATCTATCTATCTATCTATCTATCTATCTATCTATCTATCTATCTATCTATCTATCTATCTATCTATCTATCTATCTATCTATCTATCTATCTATCTATCTATCTATCTATCTATCTATCTATCTATCTATCTATCTATCTATCTATCTATCTATCTAAAGGACCCAAGGTAGCTTATATAATTAAAATCCAATTTTAAAGCTAAAATAATGAGTATTATATAAATGAATTAATAAATGAATTAATAACATTATATTAAGAATGTTAGGTAAAGCATTTATGAAAACAGATTTAGAAGAAACAAATTGCAAACCATCTCATTTTAATATCTCTCCTAGACAATCTGCCACTAAGGAAAAGCCTGCCTGAAGAGAAAGGTCTTCACCTGGCTGTGGAAGGACAGCAAGAATCCTCAGGATTTGTGTATTCTGGAAATATGAGGTTCTTGCACTACCCAGCATTTTTTTTTAAAAAGAATTCTTTCTGGTCTGTAGCATTTTCACTCTGCTCCAGTTAATTATAATTAGTGATTAACCCCCACCTTCTGAGATCAAAGTTAGCACTTAGATATATTGAAGATCAATATTAGGCACTTTCACATATTGAGTATATGTACAACATGTGGAACAGTAGCTAATCTGCTTGCATGGGTACTGTAAAACACTTTCCAGAAATCTGACTTCGCTGGTTCTTTTCCTGTTCCTGATCTTCAGTCCAAATCCAAACAAGTTTCTGATTTAGTGTTTGAAGAATCGCAGTCTGTGTAAATTCTAGACCTGTGGCCTTTAGAGAAAATAATTGACTAATAATAAAGTGAATGTTGGTTGTTTTATCCATTTGCAAGAGGATGGAAACAATAAAAAAAGTTCTATCTTTAAATGATGCATAGAGTGTCGTAGCAGAGTTCATCTTAGAAGATCTATTACAGTTCTGTGAGTATTAAAAGAGAATGCTTTATTTAAGCTGGCACTCATCTGCAGTTTTCTTAAGTACTTTTATGAAAGCAGTATTTGCTATTACTAAAACTGGTGCTCCATTAATTGGGGATATTTATTTCTTTGATGCTCGAACCTTTAAAAACTGATTAATCTAACCAATCTGTTGATTCAAAGTTCATCTTTAGTATGCTGGTTATGTATTCAACATAGAAAAAAGCTAGAATCAACTCATTCCTGTTTAATGCATGGATGAGTTATGTATATGAACAGCTTTTCAGTTTGGAAAGGTTGAAGGAAACCAGGGTCTTGCTATAGCTATGAGTTCATGATATGTAGCGTAAGTTTAGGATGTGATCAGCTAGAAAGGTGCACATCTGATCACACTAGAAAGGGTTGTTTTGCCAGGAGAGATCTCCCTTAATGCAACCCTTCTGTCTACTGGAGAATTGCTTCAGCCCAGCGACCAAGAGTAGTAGCCGTACTGCTGGATTAAAAAAAAAAATCCAATTTATGCATGAATTGGGGGGGGGGGAAAGGCTAGAAATCTATTTCCTGTATGTCGAGAGAGTGCCAGAAAAAAAAGCTAACATTGGACTACTTGACCAGTGGTAGAAAATGGGATCTACTGTATATGCCTGCATCATCACACCCTTACTTTTGTAGATTCTCCTACTTTCTGAATCTGAGGGATAGGTGCACCTCTCTAGAGGGGTGTGAAGAAATTTCAAGGACAGAGTAATGAAAATGTGATTTTCACAATGAGTAGATCTCTTTTTTTATCACCTTAAACAAATTTCTGCTAATATTTTTAGTACTAGACTTCAGGATTTTTCTAGTGTTGCACGGACTAGCTGCATTCAAAGCTGTCTAGAGAAAAGAAACAAGGCAATACCTCACCATATTTCCTATCCTTTGCTTAGGGAATTTAGAGACGAACAAGTTAAAAACTAGACTTCTCAGGATTCCGTGCCTGTTTTTCTGATCTCTGGTCTCAGTCACACCAGCCAAATGTTTCCTAGTTATCCCCTAGTTTCATCGGAATATAAATTTCCAGTCACACAATGCACGGCCATTAGAGAATCATTTCAATGGCCAGCAGTGTAGCTGTGGAACATTTCCCCCTTGCCGGGAGGCTTCTATTTTTTGGTTCTGGAGGCGACACTCCACCTACCATCTAGCAAGAGGCACAATGCTGCTGCTGGTGGCTGCCCGGTCCATTGAGTGCAATGCATTGCTTCCAGAGGTGCCTGTACAACAGAGAAAATTCTACCTCTAGGAAAACACCACTCAACATATAGATATATTGTTTGCATTTTTAAAAAAATTTAAGTTGAGGGGCTTCGGTGCTCCATAAAACAAGAGAGAAAATAAGTTGGTAATGTGGTGTAGCTGGCCATAATGATTCAAATGGAAGGAAATAAAACACGTTGGGACACTCATCCAGGTATATATACCAGGTGACCATGAAGCACCACAAGAAAGGCATGGAAAGGCTGGTTACCAGAGGGAGACATTTTTTCTGGTGTGACCGCAGCCCATGTTAGTACTGGCCGGAGGCTAGGATGTCTAAGTGCAGAGAAAGCCTTGCTTGCTCTATGATGAGCTTCACGGTGGAAACAGATGCCTCTTCTCTATTCAGCACTGGTTAGGCCTCACCTTGAGGATTGTGTCCAGTTCAGGACACCACACTTCAAGAAGGATGCTAACAAATTGGAACAAGTTCAGAGGAGGGAGATAAGGATGATCAGGGGGCAAGAAACCAAGCATTATGAGGAAAGGCTGAAAGAATTGGGCATGTTTAGCCTTGAGAAAAGAAGGCTGAGGGGTGATATGATAGCACTTTTCAAATATTTGAATGACTGTCATACAGAGGAGGAGCAAGATCTGTTCTTGATCATCCCAGACCCCACACAACAATGGGCTCAAGTTAAAGGAAGCCAGATTTTGGTTGAATATCAGGAAAAATTTCTTAACTGTTAGAGCAGTATAACAGTGGAACTAGTTACCTTGGGAGGTGGTGAGTGCTCCAACACTGGAAGCATTCAAGAAAAACTTAGATAAGCACCTGGCAGATATACATTGATTGTATTCCTGCTTTGAGCAGAGGGTTGGACTTGATGGCCTTGTAGGCCCCTTCCAACTTCACTTTTCTATGATTCTATGGTTCCGCATGTTCTGCCTTGAAATTCTTGATATACAAAGGATACAGCATCCCTTGACAGCGATTCCGCTGCTCTTTGCTCTTTAGTCATTGGTTCATTGGATTCAATGGATGGAACTGGCAGAGATTTCAGTGAACATCTGATGAAGCTCCTGGTAGTAAGAGCTACCTGAGGTATTTAAAGAGAGACTGGATAGCCACCTACGAGGAGTTTTGTAGATCCAGCACTGAATACAAGGCTGGACCAGACAACTACCAACTCCATGATTCTGTGATTCTGTAGTGATAATGAATTGTTGGAATTGATGGCTATTTTCCACCAAACTCACCATATACAAGTTAACTGCTTAAGAAGTCCAGTTTCGAACGTTGAATATTACATTGACATCTTAGAAAAACCATAGTCAGTCAGTCTCATATTTGCATACCACATACAAACATAGCTCTAAAGCTTCTAGAAATTATAGAACATTTTAATGCCTTAATTAGAAAACAGGGAGTTAAGTTTTATTTAGCTGAACTACCATTCCGTGGCCTTTAAATGTATATCTTGACTTGCCTCATTTGCATAATTAGTTTAATATTTGACCATTCTACCACCAATGTCAGGGGATGCAAAATATTTCTTGATGTATGCAAGTTGATTGCTTTCTCTGTATTTAACTGGAGCTTTCAGTGGAACTATAGCACGAGTTTAATTAGAAGGCTGCTAGCTTTTACTAGTGGTAGCACAGGATTGTGAAAAGATACAGTGAAATGGAAAGGAAAGAGGAGGGTGTGCATATTAAAATAAAATTCCTTGGGTTATGTCATGAACCTCCTGATGCAAAAGAAGTGGTATGTTCTCTCTTGTATAGCACTTTCGGCAATGCTGAGAGTCTCTGAAATATCTTTGTGAAAACCATGTAGAAACCTCCCCACAAATTTGGAAAAACATTCCATTACAAATACAAAATACTTTATTTTTCCTATGTTTACAGAATTGAGTTGCCATTTTTTCTAACTTATTACGCATTTTATGATGTGCATAAGGGACATGGTGGTGTTGCGGGTTAAACCGCAGAAGCCTCTGTGCTGCAAAGTCAGAAGTCCAGCAGTCGTAAGATTGAATCCACGTGACGGAATAAGATCTCTTCGCTTGTCCAAGCTCCTGCCAACCTAGCAGTTCAAAAGCATGTAAAAATGCAAGTAGATAAATAGGTACCTGCTTGGTGGGAAGGTAACAGCGTTCCGTGTTTAGTCGCGCTGGCCACGTGACCATGGAAACTGTCTACGGACAAACGCCGGCTCTATGGCTTGGAAACAGGGATGAACACCACGCCCTAGAGTCAGACACGACTGGATTAAATATCAAGGGGAACCTTTACCTTATAATATACGTATAGGACTGAATTGTTCCTCAGATTTTTTAAAGGGGAGGATTCTATTTCTGTCTATAATAATTATTCAGTTCTTCAAAAAACTCATAAACAAGAGAGGGATGTGGGACACTGTGTGTGGGATAGTGTGCTTCCGTATCCATGACTCAAAAATCCAGGAAATGGCCCTACATTGCTGCACAATATTGCACCCCCATTGCCAGCAGGAAAAAGGATGCCAAGCTTTACATACCAAAGTCAAGCTTGACATACCAACATTACATGCCTGAATGTTGATGACACCAATGTTAGCTGTCAAGAATACCCCTTCTACTCACTATCATTCACAAAGTGACACTACACAAGGGAAAACCCCAGAAGGTGACTGCGTTTTTCATCAGTTAACCACTTCTCACCCGGAAACAAAGCATTTGAAGCATTTGTCAGGGCTGTTTTTCAAAAAGGTCTAAAATATTCCATGTGAAACAATAATGCTGCATGCAGGATTATATGTATAACAATAGTGAATATACTCAACTTTTTTTTTACCATACAGCTCCTTTAGCAGCTGCAGGAGGTGCAGAGACGCAACAGGAATTACATAACAAGGAATGGTGATTACACTGAGTCTGCTTGTGGCATCAAAATCAATAGCAGGCGTCTCCCAAAGAAAAAGCTGCACACACCCTTCAAGCAGGGACAAGTATCAGACCCAGATGTATGTGGTATGTCCAAGGCACATCCTGAATGGGTGTGAAGCAATGGAATAATAACAATGACAACACTGTTAATCATATTTGTGAGAGTTCAAATAACTCTTTTTTAGAGCTGGAAAGAGTCTTAGGTTCAGAGACTTGCAGCCCATCCAGCACACACACAGATGGTTCAAGCGGCTGAGCAGCCGCAATAGCAGCCATTGTGAACTCTATGATTCAGAACGGGGAATGTTTCCATACCCAGAGAGCTGTAGCAGGCTTTGCTGCCAAACCAAGTGTGCAAGCAAGCGGATCAACCAAGAAGTAGTTGCAGAAATGTTCTCAGCCCCAGAATCTAAGAATACCTAAGCATGCCTATCCCCTCTGGCCTGCCCACATCCCATCAGCTAAATGGGAACACTCATACAGCTCTGACTGATATAGCTAATGTAGGGAAAGTGTTTTGTATGCTAAGCATTATCATGAGTAATGATAGACTGTAATAATAGCAATGACAGAATTGAATAATGTCTCTTCAGAGTAGCTGTCCTCTAGAAAGGGAATTAACTTCTGTATTTGTAAAAGAAATCTCCAGAGTAGCTGTGTTAGTCTGTCTCATCTTTTGGGCGGAAGGACAACACAACACAACACAACACTGTATTACTTTAAAGACTTACAACTTTATTTCTGCCTGAGCTTTCATGGATCAAAGTCTGCTTCTTCAGATACTAGAGTGCAGATACAAGACCAGCAATTTTATATATGTCCCCATGACCAGATGAGAATGAAAGT